>NC_058133.1:46170347-46218314 GCF_016433145.1 Gracilinanus agilis | reverse complement strand
TATATATATATATATATATATATACACATGTCTATATGTACCCATGCACATGCACATGAAGATACTGAGTTCTAGAAAAGTAACTTGTCCAAGATACTGGAGCTAGTTCATGGTACAATGAGAACCAAGACTCCAATCTTATGCTTCCTATTCCATTCATTAGACCAGTCCAAGGAGCAGCAATTCATACTGCTGCTGACATTTAATTTCATTATCTGGATTGTAAACTCCCTCTTAGATTGTCAGAGGGGAGGAAAGGCAGCTATAAAAATTCTGGCTCTTTCTATCAAGGAAACAAAACAGGTTGGCCTATGGGTAACAGAATGGCTGTTTTTGTCAACTCTCTTTTTTCTTTTCTTTTCTTTTTTTTTTTAAATTGTGCCTGACATAGAGAACCACACATGGAAAACCAGGGTTTTAGGATGGGAAGACCATGAGCTGCCCCATTCCTGAAAAAAGGAAAGAGGAGGAGGAGGAGGAGGAGGGCACCAACAGTCCTTCAGGTTCTTGTCCTTATGGGTAAGGATAATATATTAGCCTTCTTATTTAGAAATAAGTCTTCCAGAACCTTGGCCCCTGGAGCCTAGCCATCAACTGGAAACTAAATGAAAAAAAGCCTCAGAAGGGACTGAAAACAGCTGTCTCCAAGCCCTTATATTCGAGGAGCATTCCAAGTCTTGCTCAGCCCCTTGCCCAAACAACTGTTTGCAAAATAAGGTACCAAAATGGAAAGCAAGTGCCAGGACACAGGAACAACAGCTGAGAAGGGCTAGCTGGCAGGAGGGCTGAAGGGAGGCAGAAGAGCCATACAAACCCAGCATAACGAGTCCATTTGTGGGAGCATTAGACAGCCCTATCCACCTCAACACCCCTCAAGATTGCTGCAATATTAAAGTTCTGCACAAAAAAAGTGATGCTCATCCTGGTTAAATTATGCCTACTGTGGAGATGATCCTGGGTGCTCAAAAGCTATGTCAAGAGAGCATGAGACATGGCAGGTCCTACAATACTCAAATACCCCTAAGGGATGTGTGAGTTCATTGCTGTAGGTTTCCACTCCAATGATGAAGACTTTGATCTAGCTATGCCTACGTATCCCAAGGGATTCTTGCCCACGTCCTCCCATAAATTTGCCAAAGGTGGCCCATTCGCTTTCCTCACCAACCGGCCTTACCCTTTCTGACACCCTTTGCAGTCAGCCTTTCCAAATCTAGCAAAGATTGTCCTCAGACTCCAATATACAGCAGGCTTATTCTCAAAGCCTTTCCAAGATCTAAAAGATCTTTCCAGGATTTGTTAGAGTTTGTATTCCATTCAAGCAGCCTTGGAAAACCCAATGTAACACAGAAAGCTGAACCATGATCAGCCACTAGATAATGGTTTCAGTGGAGAACCCTTTTCAGTAAATGTTGTTCTGAAAGGAATTAATATCGAAAGAATGACTTCAGATGGCTTGAATTTCCATAGAGTCAGAGGATCTCAAAGCTGAGAGACAGTGTGATACATGATGGAGCCTGGGATTCAGAAAGGTGTTGTTTAGATGTTTTTAGTCATGTCTGACTTCATGATATTTTGGGGGGTGGTTCTTGGCAAAGCTACTGGAATAATTTGCCATTTCCTTCTCCAGCTCATTTTTCAGATGAGGAAACAGGTAAACAGGGTTAAGTGACTTACCCAGGCTCACCAACTAGTGTCTGAGGCAGAATTTGAATTCTGCCTTCCTGACTCCAGTCCTGGCACTCTGTCCATTGTACCACCTACCTGCCCAGGGAGTCCAAAAGACTTAGGCTCAAATCCTACCTCAAATATTTATATTTAAGTACCTATATGACTAACTTGACCAAGTCATTTGATTTCTCTTGGTCTCAGTTTTCTCATCTGTAAAATTGGGAAGTTGAAATCAAGGACCTCTAAGGTCCTTTCTGGCTCTAAATCTGTGATGCTCTAAGCCTATAAGTGGCCTTAGAAATCATCCAGTACAACTTCCCTTCTAATTCAGGAAGCTTTTTGAGGAAATGAGTCTTACTTACAATCTATCCTTAGCACATTAGCAAGTATGGAATGGTTGCTCAGTAAATGTTAAATTTACTCACCTCCCTGACCTTATTCAACCTATATTTGAAAATGTTCCCATTTGGAAGTCAGACAGTTACTCTGCTAAGCCCTGAGGATGCAAAGGCAGTCCCTGCCCTCAAAGAGCTAACAATCTAATGGGGGAAACCATCTGTAAATAACTAGGTACAAACAAACTATAAAACAGGGTAACTGGGAAATATTTTGTTAAGGGAAGAAACATCGAATGAAGAAGGATTTGGAAAGGATTCCTATAGAAAGTGGGGTTTTTAATTGAAATTTGAAGGAAATTAGGAAATCCAAGAGCAGAGAGGAAGAGAAAGAGAGCATTCTAGGCATGGAAAACAGCTGGAGAAAATGTCCAGAGGTGAGACTGGAGTGTCTTGTTCATTGAATAGCAAGGGGGCCAGTATCGCTGAATCAAAGAGTACATGATGGGCTATTTCCTATTTACCTTGTGCTTCATGCATATTTATTTGCATGTTGCCTCCCCCATTAGATAGTAAACTCCTTGAGGGCAGAGACTATCTTTTACCTCTTTCTGTAATCCCAGAATTAAGGCAGCCTGGTATATAGCGTGTTGCTCTTCAGTCATTTTTAAGTCATTCTCGACTCTTGATACCGTTAGCAAAGATAATAGAATTATTCCCTTTTCTCTTCCATTTTATAGATGAGGAAACTGAGGCAAAGCTAAGACTCACCCTGGGTGACACAACCAGTAAAGGTTTGAGGTCAGATTTAAATTCAGAGGGATGAGACTTCTTCACTCCAGGCTGGATATTCTATGCACTATGGTGCCACCTACCTGCCCTGGTATATAGCAGGCACTTAATAAATGTTTATTGAATTGAATTGATAATGAGTAAGATGTAAGAAGACTGGGGAAATCGAGGTGGCTAGGTTATGAAGGGCTCTGAATGCCAAATAGAGGATTTAATATTTGAACCCAGAAATGAAGGGAAGCCACTGGAGTATATTGAGTAGAAAGGTGGCCCATGCAAGTTTGAAGAAACATTTTCTATGCAGCCCATTCCATTTATAGCCATCTCTATTTTGTTTAATTTTATTTGTTAGAAACTCTTTCCTTATGTTGACTTAAAGTTGAATTACAGACTATTGTCCCTTTAGTAAGAATTTTATTTATTCAATTTGTCAACCTATCTCTACAAGATGCTGGTAAATACTTTCTCTAAAGTTCTCTAAAATTCAGAGAATTTTAGAAAAAAATTTACCTCAAGTCTCTCACTTGACAGATACAGAAACTGACGACCAGCAAAGTGAAGTGATTTACCCAAGATCACACAAGAAGTAAGGGGGAAAGCCAGGATAGGAGCCTAAATTTTACAAGAGGTAACCTAATTACCATGCATAATGAGGGCTTAGTTAATGGTGCCAGGGACAGGAAAATTCCCCCCTTTACTGATATAGAAGGATACATACCCTGCCTTGATCCAGGTTCCTCTCAGCTTATTCTAGATTTTCAAATAAAAAAGATAAACAATATTTCATAAAGTGATCACAACCTCAGCTCATATCTTCCCTCTACTAGAAATTTAAGCTCTGAGGAAATCTTCTAATAGAAATGATGTTTCATTTCTCATTGAGATTTTTATTTCTACCCAAAATTTCATGTGACAAAAAGGGAAGATACACTGTTTGGGGGAGATGTATTTCCTATATGGAGATAAAAAAGAATGAAACACTATTGAGACTGCCCAAAAGCTGTTTGTTGCTCAAGTAAAAAGTGTCAGCCATCTCCAGTCCTCCTGTGGCAGCCATCTCCTATGCTTCTGGGTCATCCATGTCCTGGCATCCTATAATAGTCATCTCCTATACTCCTACAACAAACATTTCCTATGTTTCTGGGTAACCATTTCCTAACTTCTGCCATAGCTATCTCTATGCTTCTGGGTAGCCATCTCCTGTTCTTCTGCAACAGAGTCACCCATCTCCTGTCCTGCTGGAACAGGCATTTATCCTCCCATTATAGTCATGTCCTGTCCTCCTGGATCAGCCATCTCCTGTGTTCTTGGCCCACATCTGCAATTTCTCTTCCCAAACCCTATGGCCAAAGTTTCATGGGGAACAAGATAATGGAATCACCTCAACAACATCTGCTCCAGCTCCCATAGCCAAGGGCTCACAAGTTAGTGGTGAAGGCATAACTTTCCTGTCCAAACAACTTTCATGTCATTCTTGCCAACTGATCCCAGTCAGCCAACTCTATTTCTCTAGGTAGACTCCCCTAGATCTCTTCAGTTTTCTGGTCTCCATCCAAGCCTTGGACAGTCAAGAGATAGAGGAATAGGGAGTCCGTAAACATGCAAGGTGACCCCTTCTCATGGTGCATTGCATGGTGGTTGTCTGTGACTGCCTCTATGTGGTCCTGCATAGCTCTCTTGCAAAGCAAGTCAGTCCTTTTAAAAGAGTCCCCATGTACTGTTGTGTGATGATTCATGGCATTTCCATCACTTTTAGTCCCTGTGCTTGTGGCATAATGGATAGGAAACTAGAATTAGAGTACAAGAAACTCAGTTCAGATTTGCCCATATAATCACACTGACACCCATGGCAAGCCACTTAATAATAATAACTAACATTTATATAACATCCACTATGTGCTAAGCACTTTAAAACTATGATCTCATTTGATCCTCACAACAATTCTGGGAAGTGGGTGTTCTTGTTATCCTCATTTTACAAGTGAAGAAACTGAGGGAAATGGGTATTTAAATGACTGGCTCAGGATTACCCAATTTGTAAGTATCTGAGGCTGGATGTGAACTCAGGTCTTCCAGACCTGGTATTCTGTTCACTTCACCGCCTAGCTATCTAGTCTTTTAATCTCAGAAACCCTTACTTTCTATAAAACAAAAGAAGTTAGATTCTGTGACCTCTAAGTTCCCTTCTCATTCTAAATTATGATCCTCAGTTCTGGGAAGAAATCAGAGAATGCAGAAGACAACGATTAATGCAGAAGACAACAATTCCCTCATAAATATGGGCTATATGTTTATTTCAAAGTGCTATATATTATTATATAGATTAACTCTTTCCCTAACTGTGCTGGGCTTCAGATATGAAGATGACACCACTGATAAACCTTTGTGAGTCTGTGCTTCCAATCTTTTCTCTGTTGGCAGTTATGGATTAGTACTGATCTATCTATATCCTGTTGCCCAGCTCTCCTTCCAATCAGCAGCAAGAATTTGCAGGCTTAGTCAGTGACCATGGAACAGAGCAAAGCTAACTGGTCCACACAGGGGTCCAACCATATCTCTTGGCCTCATTAGAGCCACGCTCTTACCAACTGAGCTAGGCAACCATGGAAATAGATGTCAATAAGGTTGTTTTTTTATAATAGAAGAATGAGTTGGCATAAAAAAAGAAAGAAAAGAAGGAAAGAAAATGAAAGACTTTTATTTAAAAATAGCATGCCTTCAAAATTAATTTTCACTTTTTTATAAGTGTTGCCACCTGTCAAATTAATTGAAATCACCAGGGAAAATAGATGAACTGCAAGTTTTCAACCACTTTTTGAAATACAGTGAATGCAATGAAAACATTTGTTTTATGTCCAACTGGCCTTGCCTTTATTTTGAACCATGTGTACATTAAATTATATTTTTTATTCTTCATTTTTTCCATTAAAGTGCTATTATATAAGAAATCTTGATGGAAAGTTGCCTTTCACAGTGTAGAGGAGTTGAGGATAGGTGAGTTAGAGATTGGCTTTCAAAGCAAGGCGATATATGCATCATATGAATTCCAACTTGAAGAATCATTTCTGTCTTTGTTTTCATTTGGTACATGATAGAGAATATATACCTGCTTATCCTTGCCACTGAGGGAATACAAACAGTGAAAATATAATTTTAAAAGTCTTAGTTGGCACTGCTTTTATTGTTACCCTGGGTGAATAATGTGTCTCTTTACTTTTACAAAGCATAAATCCATACATCTTTTCACTGGTAACCCACACACAAAAAGTCATTTAAGGGATATCAATTAGGAAATCTCAGCTCCAAAAGGGAGCTGGGAAAGCCATGTAGCTAGAGCTAGAGGTAATAGATGGACAATGCAAATTTTGCACTAGTACTCATATGAAAAGTCCTAGAGGAAGTCTTCTGGCACATTGTGGGTGATCTGGGAGAGATCAGGGAAGAATCTCACAGAATGAGTCTAGGATTGATTGGTTGGTTGGTTGATTGGTTGGTTGGTTGGTTGTTGTCCTTCCTACTCAAAGAAAACCAAAATGATATCACTTGTGGTGTCTTTTGACTTAAGCATAAATTGGATTTATGTGAGGCACAGTTACACAAGGTTATCAGCCTGGATCTCTCTTCCAAAGTGATTGGAGTCCAATAGCAAGATGAAAAATCAAGGTCATCCACTATATCCCAAGCCATTCCCAGTATTCTTAAATGGGTTAGGAATTTTTCTGACAAAGGACAACTCCACACTGATCAAATCATAGATGTCCTAAAGTATTGGTTACCATTTTTTTACTCATTTAAACACTTATTAAGAACTTCCTATGTGGCAAGCCCTATACAAGGTGCTGGTAATAGAGACAAAACAAAAGAGAGGTAGTGAAATGAATAAAATGCTGGACTTTTAAAATCAGGAAGACTGGAATTCAAATGTGACTTCAGAGTCTGACTAGCTATGGGACCCTGAACCAGTCACTTAACCTCTGTTTGCCTCAGTTTCTGCAACTGTAAAATTGAGATAATAAAAGCACCTACCTTAGGGCATTAGTGTGAAGATCAGTAGAGAAAGCAGATGAAAGCACTACATAAATGTTAGCTCTTAGTTGTTAAAATAGACACTTGAGGAATTCTTAAGGAGTTTCTATCACAAAATAAAATATATATATATACACATATAAGTGAATACATAGGATCATGGATTTAGATCCAGAAGGGATTTCAGAGTCAAGAAAATCCAACAATTCATTTTTATAGATAAGGAAACTGAGGCAGACAGAAGCTAAGTGGCTTGCTTAGTCACCCAACCAATGTCTGAGGTGGAATTTGAACATAGGTCTTCCAAACCCCAAGTTTTAACACTTTATGAAATACAAAGCCCCTACCTTCAAGTATTTTATATTCTATTGAGAGGTGGAGAAGAGAAATCAACATGTGCATAGATAAAAGACTAAATTATATATATATATATAAAAGAAATGTATATAGTATGGGAAAAGGAAGACATTAGCAAGTCAGGGAAGTCATTTAGAACTCCAGGAAAGTTGGAGCTTCAAGAGACCATCTTATCTGGGTAAATATCATCCATTTATAAGGTAACTTATTCTTTTCTATTTGCTCACATATCCATTCTCTGGCTTAATCATCTCAAGAACCTATAAGACAGAACCCTAACATAACAGTTGGATGAGATCACAGATGTCAAATGCTGACCAAACCAGATTAAAATGGAATTGGGGAATATCTTAACAAAATAAATAAAATTACAATAAAACATATGTTTTATTAGTATTATCTAATATTTCATTTAAAAACTAAGTCAATGAGTGACCCCATAGGGACTCTTATATATGTATTAATGACCCCTGNATATATATATATATATATATATAAAAGAAATGTATATAGTATGGGAAAAGGAAGACATTAGCAAGTCAGGGAAGTCATTTAGAACTCCAGGAAAGTTGGAGCTTCAAGAGACCATCTTATCTGGGTAAATATCATCCATTTATAAGGTAACTTATTCTTTTCTATTTGCTCACATATCCATTCTCTGGCTTAATCATCTCAAGAACCTATAAGACAGAACCCTAACATAACAGTTGGATGAGATCACAGATGTCAAATGCTGACCAAACCAGATTAAAATGGAATTGGGGAATATCTTAACAAAATAAATAAAATTACAATAAAACATATGTTTTATTAGTATTATCTAATATTTCATTTAAAAACTAAGTCAATGAGTGACCCCATAGGGACTCTTATATATGTATTAATGACCCCTGATTCAATTTAAGTTTAGCCCCACTGGATCAAATGATCCTTATTATCCTTCCTAACTCCAAATGGTCACTACTGAGATCACATTTTACCAAAATAAAAACAAATTTAAAAAAAAAGCTGAGTCCAAGGGGCTAAAGGAACTACCCAACATTGTTGTCACACAAGAAAGAGATAGAACCTGGATGAAAATGCAGATCTCCTGGTTCCTAGTCTCAGGGTCTTCTCCATACCAGACCTTGCTTCCTGCCCTCATGCTAGCCCTGTCTACACAGACTTTCAGAATCGACTCTTGATTAGTTAGTTTCCATAAGGCACCTGGTCAGTCCACTATGAAATCTAAGGTGGTTGACTTATTTTTTACCTCCCTCATCTCAATCAGTTATTTGTGTGAACTGATAAGATCCTTTGGTTGTTTTGGTGTGGTCTAAATGAGAGGTAGAGGGTCCATCATTTTCAAACCTCCTCCAAGATGGCGCATGTCCTTCTCCAAAAGAGAATGTGATAAAACCATGAGTATGGGGCAAGGACCTCTTCCCTAGGGAAACCTCGTTTTTGTCAAGCAGAAGAACTTCAACCATTCAATAAGGCATTGATTAAATGCCTTCCAAGGGCCAAGGATTGTGCTAAACCCTGAGGATGCAAAGCCAAAGCACAATACAATCCCTGCCCTCAAGAAGTCAACATTCTGTCTGAAGAAATAAGATGCACATAGAGAAGTACTGAAAATGCAAACTATAGACTGAGCAAATCTTGGATAACTTCAGGGTAGCCTCAACTGAGAGAGAGACAGAGAGAGACAGAGAGAGACAGAGAGAGAAGGGAAAGTTCAGATAAGGTTTTGTGTAGGAGGGGGGCTCTTAAACTAAGCCAGGAATTCATTTAAGAAAAACACCGCTCTCAGAGTAGGTAATATATTGTTCAAAAACACGCCATCAGTGTGGGCAGGCTTAAGTGTCTATTGTATGGTGGTTATTTCTCTCTCCCTGTCTAGGACACATTCTCTTAAAAGACCCGCAGCTGCCTGGGAGCTACTCAAAATGTAAAGGTCAGTGCGCCCCCTGCTGACCACAGGTTCAAGGCCAGTAGTGGAGAGGAAGGAAAGTTTTTCCTCAATTTGGAGAGAGCCCATGCAGTCAAGTATCCTGGCCAAACAGGGGTGGGGGCTTCATCTGGTCTCCCCCTAACCCCCCCGATTCAGAGGATATAAGAGCCTGTTTGAGATGAACAGAGCAGAAAGATGTATCTCGCTCTCCTCTCCATAACTAGCCAAAGGAGATGACTGCTTGGAGCTTGCTCTAAGCTTGGAAAGTCAGTACTTACTCATATTTATCTGTGGAAACTCTTCCTTTCTTTCAAGATCCAGTATAGGTCTTTGGACCACAGATCTAGAGCTAAATGGGATTTCAGAGACTCTCTAGTCCCATTCCCTCATTTAACAGATGGAAAAACTGATCCCCAGTGAGTCTAAGAGAAGTTACTTGCCCAAGATCACACAGGCATTAAGTATCATACACTATCTGATTCCAGAGGCAATACTCTTTCCCGCTACCTATTTACTTCCTTCTTCCTTGAAACCTTTTCTGATCCCCAGTCTCACTACCCATCTACCTTCAAGGGCTTTACCTACCAAAAGAGATGTAGCTAGAGGGTACAATAGACAAGTGCCAAACCTGGAGTCATCTTCTTGAGTTCAAATCTGGCCTCAGACACCAGGCTGTTTGTCTCAGTTTCCTCATCTGTCAAATGAGCCAGAAAAGGAAATGACAAATTTCAGTTTGTGACCCCCAATGGGTCTCATATTCATGATTGAAAGGACTGAATCACAACATCCAAGAGAGAGAATCTTAATTAGATGACCCAAAAGGTTTCCATTTTCTATGTTCTCCTTGCTCATCAGACTCGTCTTTTGAACTTTCCCCTCCAAAACACCACTTTGAAAGCAACAAGGACCCCCCAGAAGTGACAAGTCTAACAACAGCTTGCAACAGCAGGGTAATAGGTTATCCCTCAGAATAGCAAGAAGATTTGAAAAGCTTCGGATGCTAGACTGCACTAAAGGGCCAACCAAGACTTTTATTATAGCATTACCAGGTCTGAAACATTTCTCAAAAAACAGAGCTGTGCGAAAACATTCTTCTTCCCTTTGAGAATGGGGAGAAAGCACTTTCCTGTGGTTTTGCAAGGAAGCCAAACCTCTCTCAATTTTCACTTCAGCTTCTGACCAGCACAAAACCTGTGATTTGCCCCAAGTGAATTTCCTCTCACATCTCTGGTCTCCGGACACAAGATCATCTAATCCCCATTTGGTTATCATGAAGGGGGCATTTGGCCTAAAAGCTAGACCTGTGTCTATGATCTTTTTTAAAATTTCAGATTGGTATAGAACTAACTCATGGTCTTCTGGATGCAATCTCAGCCACCTCCCTCTAACACGCTTGTACACACACACACAGAGAAAGATAGAGACAGAGAGGAAGAGACAGAGAGACAGCAAGACAGATAGACAAAGAGAGGGAGGGAGGGAGGGAGACAGAGAGACAAAGAGAGACAGAGAGAGGGAGGGAGGGAGACAGAGAGACAGAGACAGACAGAGAGACAGAGACAGACAGAGAGAAGGAGAGAGAGACAGAGAGAGACATAGACAGACAGAGGGAGGGAGGGAGACAGAGAGACAGAGAGAGACAAAGAGAAAGAGAGGCACAGAGACAGAGACAGAGAGAGAGACCGACAGACAGAGAGAGGGAGGGAGGGAGACAGAGATGGAGAGAGACAGAGAGACAAAGAAAGAGAGAGACAGAGAGAGAGAGACAGAGACAGACAGAGAAGGAGGGAGAGAGAGACAGAGAGAGACATAGACAGACAGAGGGAGGGAGGGAGACAGAGAGAGATAAAGAGAGAGACACAGAGACAGAGACAGAGAGACAGACAGAGAGAGAGGGAGGGAGGGAGACAGAGAGAAACAGAGAAACAGAGAGAGAGACAGAAAGACAGAGAAACAGACAGAGAGAGCGCAGAGCAATTTGGGACAAGAAGATAACTGAGGAGACTTCAAGCAGAAAGTTTAATTTAGCTTGGTCCATGAGGTGAAAATACAAAACCATGTTTACTTAGGGGGAAAAGCACATAGTTTCTGGGCTCTTTCATTTACTCCTGGTTAACTTAATTTACATTTAGATAGACCCTCAGTCCCCATACTGAGGCGATTGTAGCTTGAAAAGTGTCATCCTGAGTTTCAAGATAGACAAATGGCGGCAAAGTAAGTTGTGTGACTGATTCAAGTAGCCATGGAAGGAACTAGCTCTAATTCCCGATAGAGAGCAGAAGCTTATCTCAGTCCACCCTCAAGATAGGTCCTCTTTGGGAAATATCTGGGTAAGAAAAAAAACAAGAACTCTAAGAGACAGAGGGCTGATCTTTCCTTCTCTTCTCTCTTTCCTTTTCCCCTTCTCCTTTGTTTCTCTGTGTCTCTCTCAGTCCCTACTTCTCGATCTGTGTTTTTCTCTCTGCCTCTCTATCTCCCTCTGTCTCTTCCCTTTGTTTGTCTCTCCCACCTTTCCTTCACTCCTTAGATAACTTATTCTCTCTCATGGCTTTAACTAGCACCATTTCACTTGTTCCTCATGACTCTCCATTGGAGTCCATGTTTACCATTTCAACTGTTCACTCAACATTTTCATTTTCACAGTTGAAAAAAGTGATTCTTTTTCCCATGGATCTTTTCTAAATATATGAACTGAACATATCATCCTCCCTCCAGAAATGGGCTTTCCTTCCTAACTTCCTCACCTCTCTTAATCTCTCCACATCTTTCCCAATGTCCTCTCGGTTCTAAATTTTGGAATCATCCATAATCATCCTACTTTATCCACCAAAATAATCTGTCATTTTGTTGTTCAGTCATTTCAGTTGGGTCCAACTCTTTGTGATCCTGTTTTAAAGTTTTCTTGGCAAAGATGCTAGAGTGCTTTTCCATTTCTTTCTCTAGTCATTTTACAGATGAGGAAACTGAGACAAATAGCATTAAGTGACTTGCCCCAAATTACATTACCAGGATCTGAAGCCAGATTTGAGCCCAGGACCTCTTGTCTCCAGATCTGCCTCTCTATCTATGAGCCACCTTTTACTCTTGCCACCACCCTTGCCTTGTGCCCTTACCTTTTCCCAGCCAACTTAATATAAAAGAACTTCCTAACTAATCTTCTTGTCTAGAGTCCTTCCCTTCATGCATCTTGATCTCAGTAAAAATCCTAAAACCCTATTTTATTGTCGCTCATGATTTAAAAGCATCTCATAAGTCTGCTGCTAATCAAGGCCAATCCTCTCAACCTTCATTCAGATGCTTTCCATAATGCAGCCACACCACACTTACCCAACCTGTTCTACCACTCTTTGTCAGCATTTTCTTAAGGCAACATAATTCTGTGCTTTGAACATGAAATCCATGATTGGGAAGATAGGATAATGAGAGTGGCAAGTAGCACATTACACTGGGGGGCAGTGTTGGGCCTCTATTTCTTTAGTCAAATGGAGACAAGGAATCATCTTCCAAATGGCCAAAGTCATTTATACTAATTAGAAGGGCATGAGGCTCCAGTTCCTTCCAGGTATGGATTTTGCCTCACATGAAGGCAAGAGAAAAGAAATCTTGTCTCAAAGAGCCTGCCTTGGAGTCAGTCAAGAAGACCTGAGTTCAAATCCTTCCTGGATGTCTGGGTTGTCTGAGCCTGGGCAAGGGTACATAATGTCTCAGTGCCCCAGGCAACTCTCAGAGACCATGAAGGAGTAGAACAGGGTCTGATCTACATCAGGAGAGGAAGCGTTTCTTTGCTAGGACTTCCTCAAAATAATGAAAAATCTCAGATCTAAACACTTACCTCCCAATGAATCTCATTTTAGAGGGGGTGTTGGGTTTTTTAAAGCAATATTATTGGGTTGTTTTTTTTTAAGAATTCACATTTTTACCACTATGGAAATTGAACAACTTTTTCAACTGTTAAACTTGTTTCAGTAGGAAGCCAATTTTGCTACTAATTTTACACCTAACTAGGGAGATTTTAAATGCTTTGTCGGCAGTTGTTAATGGCAAAAACTAAAGGTTTCCTTCCTCCGACCCTTCAATATCTTATTAGCAGTCTCAGCGATAAAAGTGTTGACAGCATTTGCTAAGGAGATTAGAGGAAAAACTGTCTATGTACATTGGATCTAGTAATAGGGTTTGCTTGTCCAGTCAACTTGTCCTTATTCTACATGTGGTTTATCTATTATCTACATGCTAGAAAATTCACAATAAAAAGTTCATCATGGCCTGGGTTCATCACCCTATCTCATAGCACATTTCTGGGCTGCTTTATTCCTGTCACTAAACAGGTATGTGGTCAGGGGATTAAAAGTTATTTAAATATCAGTCTCTAGTGAAAGATAATTAAAGAGATGGTTAAAGGAATAATCATAGAGCAGATTCTCTACCATTTATTGTTTGAAATTTTTTACACCTCTACCTGTACAAGAGACAACTTGATATGGTGAACCTTGGAATCAGGAAACGAGAGTTCAAATCCTGCCTCAGATACTTACTAGCTGAATGAACCTAAAAAAAAAAGTGGGAGGTGAGTTAGGGAGGTTAACTCAACTGTCACGTGAAACAGGAATAATTAGGCTATCATGATCTGAGAGATTGTGAGCTCCTTGAGGGCAGAGACTATTTTTTGTCTTTCTTTGTATCCTGACATTTAGGACAGCGTGTGGAACACCGTAGGCACTTAATAAATGCTTGCTGATTTGATATAAATAATATTATTCACTTCATAGGACCATCATCCTCATCATCTTCTTCATTCTCCTCCCACTAGAACCTGAGACTGTCCGTAGTGCCCTGGGCTCTGAAAGAAGGATCTTATCTTTCCTCAATTGAGGCTACCACATCACTAAATAGCTATTTCCAAACCACGCCACCTTTCTTGTCTCTCTTTATGTGTATATAAAAATATGAGCTCTTAGTATTTCCTCATAACCAACAGATGGAAGTGAGTGAAAGATGCCTTCCTTGAAGGGATATATTAGAAAATAGTCAGAACTATTGACTCCTGCTGCACGTCTTTGAACCACCTATGTTTACATGTACACTGCTCCTTTCCTGATTTCACAATGACAAATCCACAAGGCTCCCCAATTCTTTGAGTTCTTCCTCTTTCCCATATCCAGCTGCCACCCTTTTTAATTCAGCTACATGGAAGGAAGATTATGGGAAACTCTTTGGACTCAAGAACAATGTGTAACATATTGTATTTATAAAAGGCAAATTAGAAGATTAACAACACAGGATACTGGGAATTCCACTGAGGCTCAATGTAACTCTTTTCTTTATTGTGTATGAATAAGAGAGCTTGAGATCCTTGTAGTTGACTCATAGGAAGGACAGAAAATAAAGAGAATAATTTTATATTTCTTGTTCTCTCTCGGGGTAAAATCCAAACTCTTCTTTGAAGTGTTTAAAGCCTTTTCCAATATGATTCCACCTTACCCTTGCAGTATGATTATATACTAATGTTTCTAATGCACTGTATGGTCTAGCCAAAATAGGCTCTTCTGCCTTTTTTTTTTTTTTTGCTCAGATATTTACTAGCAAGGTGATACTGGGCAAGTCAGTCAACCTTGTTTGCTTCAGTTTTGTCATCTGTAAAATCATCTGGAGAAGGAAATGGCAAACCACTCCAGTATCTTTGCCAAGAAAACTCCAAATGGGGTCACAAAGAATCAGATATGACTGAAATAACTCAATTTAAAAAAATACTCTTTGCCCATGACATTCCATCAAGCATTTCCTGATTTTTGTATAGGTTGTTCCTAGTGCCTGGAGAGTACTTCCTTCTCACCTCTATTCCATGGAACCATTCACTCCCTTAACTGAAGTGACATCTTCTTCCTGACTTTCCTGTTATCCAGTGCCCTTAAAAAAATCCTCTTAAAAATAATATATACATCATATATCTTATATTTATTCATCTGTAAAAAGGAAATATAATAAAGTCAAAAGGGGTGTTATGGCTTTAAAATCAGACACATTGACAATACCATGCAACCTTAGTCTAGAACCTCCCTGGACTTCAATTTCCTATCTGTAAAATTGGGGGGATTGGACCTAGATGCCTTCTGAGGCCCATTCTATCTCCAAATATATGATCCAGTGATCTTCTGCTGTAATCTCTACCTACTCTAAGCCCCTTGAAGACAGAAACTGTCTTGCTTTTGTTTCTGGTATTCCCAGCAATTAGCACAAGGTTGATATACATCATGGTCACTTAATAACTGATAGCTAATTCTCTATGAAGATAAAGATTTTTTTCCTCAGACTTCATACAACACTCACCAAACTCCCAAGTTCTATAACTAGCGATCATACCTAGTCTGTGATATCTTTTATTACAGATATTTGTTAGTGTCTTCTCTTTCTCTTAGCCTGTCAACACCATGAGGGCAGGGACCTATGTCTTATCAAAACTGCATTTTTTCCAAAGCCAGATCCAGTGCTCTGAACACAGTAGGCACTTAATAAATATTTTCTGATTGATGAATTGCTCCACATGAATCCTAGGAACTTCCAGCAATGGGTTGCTGGAAACAGGAACAAATCAGATTTCTTCTCTATTCCCAGGTCAGCTGCTGCTTTTTCTCTTGAGAAGTTTTAGGATATTTCCTATTTAACAATTGGAGGAGATCAATCTCCATGGCAATAACAGATGTCATTTGTGTTTTTAATATTGTGCTGCTGGTACTCAGACATCCACAAAGGCGAAGCATAATTCTCTGACCTTTAAGAAGGAAGTCAGACTGTCATAAATTATCAGATGCATTTCTTCCTCACCTTGCCCTATGAGGCACTGTTTCCTTCAAAATTCAGCTCAAGGTCCACCTTTTTTTCCAGATGCTTCCCCCCGCCCCACTCACTATTATTAGCTTGTATATATTTTACATATTCTTATAGAGGTACCTTTTGTCTCCTCTGACAGAATACCTCTTTTCATTTTTGAATTTGAATCTGAATTGTCTAGCACACCATAGGCACTCAAAAAAGGCTTGAGGATTATTAGCAGATTGAAAGGAAGTTAGGTTTGGAGCTAGGAAAACCTGGGTTTAGTCCCTCCTGGCCAAATAATCCTGGGCAAGGGCTCTCATTTCATCTGAACCTCAGTTTCCTCATCTGTAAAATAAAAGAGTTGAATCTGGTAAACTTTCAGATATCCTCAAGTTACAGCTGCCTATGATCTTTGATGCATAGGGAGGAGAGAGGGAGAATCTGTCAACACAGTCCTTGAGAACAATGGATGTAGAGTTCTTTCCTTCAGCAGCTCCAGATGTGACACCCTGTGGAGTTAGGAGAGGAAACTCAGCCCCTTTAGTTCCATTCCTCCCCCATTTTAATTTAAAGGTTCTTCCAATAAAGCCATTTCTTTCCGGTTATCTATTCTGTTGACTGTGAGAGAGACTTTTGAAAGCCTTAGGGGCATTTCACATTACAAGACATTCAATCAAACCCTGAATAATCCCAATTTTGCTCTAAAGAACATTGTGTCAGCTTTCAGCTGTAATCCATTTTGTGTACTGAAAACCCCAAAACATTGTTCTATTAAAAGGGTCTGGACGTTCTTATGGAAATAGAAATGCAGAAGAATAGCTTTAATTTAAAAATCCATTTTCCACAGTCTGTCTTACTGTTTGTTTACATTGAGAGACTCATTTTTTTTATTGCTTCAATTTCTGATCTAATTAGACCAGAGTCCTTGTATTATAGCTAATTGGGGGGAAATTATCACACTAAAAATATTGGCAAAGAATAAACAAGATTCAAAATAACCTTATATTCTTGCACCTTGACAAAAAAAAGTACAAAGCAAAATCTTACAAGAACAATAATCATAGGGTATTACAAAATATTCATTAATAATACATTAGAGAAATGTGATATCCACAAAGAGAACATCATTGAGAACAGGGACTATTTTTCTTTTCTCTTTTTATTCCTGGTGCCTGGGAAATAGTAAGTGATTAACAAATGCTTGCTAATTGATACCTGGGGAGTTAGGTGTCACAGTAGGTAGATAAGAGTTTCTGTGCCTAAAGTCAGAAAGACTCTTCTTCAGAATTCGAATTTGGTCTCAGACATTTATTAGCCTTGTGACCCTGGGCAAGTCTCTAAACTCTGAATGCCTCAATTGACTCATATGTAAAATGAGCTAGAGAAGGAAATGGCAAGCCACTCCACATATCTTTGCTAAGAAAACTCCAAATGGAGTCTCAAAGAGTTGGACACAGCTAAACAACCTCAGTTGTTAAATATAGAGATTTTTTTTTTTTGCTTGTTTTAAAAGTGATTCATCTTAGTTCTCCAACCAGTGTTAGCTCAGAGTGCAAGGCCACATGAGCCTTCTGGAAAAATCTCTCCAAGGGTTACAGAATGTGGGGAAGAAAACCTCTCACATCTGTGCTCCTTGCTCATTTAGGAAAGTAGTTTTCCTCATGTCCTACACACTTTGGAACATTCATCTGGAAAATCAGAAATGTTCAGAGAACCATAGAATTTCAAGGTTGAAAGAGACTTCAGGTACCATTTAATTCAACCCATATCTGATTCAATTACCAAATATTTTTAATGCCACACAGAGATATAGTTAAAAGGGAAATAAAGGCAAAAATGAAAGTATCTGCCCTCAATAAGCTTATATTCTACCATGTTAAAATTGAAATGTATATATTTTAAAAGTTGTATGTAGGAGGCAAAGCCAAAATGGTAGCATAAAGACACAGAAAGCTTCAACTGTTCTGAGAATCCTTTCTAACCAACCTTAAAATAATGCTTCAAAGCAAATCCTGGAGTAACAGACCCAACAAGAAGACAGAGTAAAGCAAACTTTACAGCAAAAAACAACTTGGAACATAGGAAGAGAGTCTGCTTGACTGGGGTTAGAGGGAAGAGTAGCTTGCAAAAAGGCCGCTCCAAGGAGTACCAGGGCAGGTCAACAGCAAGCCCCCCATCCCACCCCTCCTGCTCCAGGTTCTGAATCTGGGTCCAAGCCAACTTCAGGACCCCAAGACTGCCTAAACCAACAGCAGTACACCCCAAGTCTATTCCTTGAATAGATTTATATGTATTATATAAGTATATAATATATATTAAATATATATTAAAATATATATATATATATATATAAAATATATGCATCCCTATAGAGAAGCCCCAGGCCCTAGAACAAGGCAGTCCACAGTGTACCTGGCCAATATAAGCCCAGAGTAAGGCCCAGAGCCCCTGTCTAGACATGAGGTAAGACCCTGAGCCCCAGCACAATGTCACTCCCAGTGCTGTGAGTCCTTCAAGCCATCAGAAGTCCCTAAAGGAGACTGAATCAGCAATGGGAGGTAGCTTGCATAGTTCCATGGTTATCATACCGCCCTGGAAAATTGAAACTTACAGAGACCCAGAATTAGAGCTGAGGGCAGCAGCAAGGAAAAACTGAAGTTCAAGAGATCCTCTCTACCCTGAGAATATAGCCTACCTAGAAGCTAAAGATAAAAATTGGGGAAAAGGCTAGGAAAATGAGCAAACATCAAAAAAAAAAAAAACCCCTAACCATAAAAAATTATTATGGAGGCAAAGAAGAACACTGCAGGGACTCAGAAGAAGATAATAAGTTCAAAGCAAAATTTAAAAGAAAAATGGGAATTGGCCTTGGACTCTGGAAGAACTCAAAAATTATTTCAAAAATCTATGATAGAGGGGGCAGCTGGGTAGCTCAGTGGATTGAGAGCCAGGCCTAGAGACAGGAGGTCCTAGGTTCAAATCCGGCCTCAGACACTTCCCAGCTATGTGACCCTGGGCAAGTCACTTGACCCCCATTGCCTACCCTTACCAATCTTCCACCTATAAGTCAATACACAGAAGTTAAGGGTTTAAAATTTAAAAAAAAATCTATGATAGAGACAGAGTAAAAATGGAGAAGAGAAATGGAAGCCATGTAAGAAGAAAATAACATCTTAAAAAATTGGATTGGACAAATGGAAAAAGAGGTAAAAGAAAAAACCCAATGAAGCAAAAAGTTTTCTAAAAAGCAGAACTGGAAAAGGAGGTCCAAAAGCACATGAAAAAAAATTCCTTAAAAATTAGAAATGGCCAGGTAGATGCTAATGAATTCTTGAGATATCAAGAAACAATTTTTTAAATCACAAGAATGAAAAAAATAAAAGAAAATATGAAATATCGCATTAAGGGGAAAAAACTAGCCTGGAAAATAGATCCAGGAGAGACAATCTAAAAATTATTGGACTTCTTGAAAGTCATGATAAAAAAAAACCTAAACATTAAATTACAAAAAAATATCAAAGAAAACTGCCCTGATATTCTTGAACAGGAGAGCAAACTAGAAATTAAAAGAACCTACATATCACCTCCTGAAATAAGTCCTCAAATGATAATTCCCAGAAATATTATAGTCAAATTCAATAGCTCCCAGGTCAAGGAGAAAATACTGTCAACAACCAGAAAGAAACAATTTGTAAGTCATGGATTCATAGTCAGAATTATATTGGACTTGGCAACTTCTACATTAAAGGACTGGAAGGCTGGATTATGATATGTCTGAAGGCAAAGGGACTAGGTTTACCACCCAGAATCATCTACTGAGAAAAACTGAGTACATTCTTTCAGGGAAAAACATGACCATTTAATAAAATAGATTTCCAAACATTCCTGATGAAAAGACCAGATTTAAATAGAAAATTTTATGTCCAAATACAAGACTGAAGAGAAGCATAAAAAGGCAAACAAAAAAGAAAATTTAAGCAATTCAATAAAGTCAAATTATCTGTATTCTTACATGGAAAAAATGATACTCATTAATCTTAAAATTTTTATCATTATTAAATCAGTTAGAAGGAGTATTCATAGACAGAGGGTACAGCAGTAAGTTTAATAGGATGGCATGACATGCAAAAAAAAATCAAAGAGTGAAAAAGAGGATTGTACTGAGAAAAAAGAGAAGGGAAAGGTAGAACAGGATAAATTGTCTCACCTAAAGACGAGTGGTGGGAAAAAACTATTACAGTTAAGGGGAGGATGAGGATGGGGACAGGCAATGCTTAAAACTTAGTCTCATCAGAACTGACTCAGAGGGGACAGCTGAGTAGCTCAGTGGATTGAGAGTCAGCCCTAGAGACAGGAGGTCCTAGGTTCAAATCTGACCTCAGACACTTCCTAGTTATGTGACCCTTGGCAAGTCACTTAACCCTCATTGCCTAGCCCTTACCACTCTTCTGCTTTGGAGCCAATACACAGTATTGACTTCAAGATGGAAGGTAAGGGTTTATTTTTAAAAAAAGAAAGAAAGAAAGAAAAAGAAAGAAAGAAAGAAAGAAAGAAAGAAAGAAAAAGAACTGACTCAGAAAGGGAATATAATAAACATAACTCATTTGGGTATAGAATCCTACCTTACCTTATAGAGAAGTAGGAGGGAAATAAGTCAAGGAAGGAGACAAAGATAATAGAAGAGAGGAAAGGAGAAAATCAAATTACCAATATAAA
The DNA here is from genome assembly GCF_016433145.1 of Gracilinanus agilis. Classification (NCBI taxonomy): domain Eukaryota; kingdom Metazoa; phylum Chordata; class Mammalia; order Didelphimorphia; family Didelphidae; genus Gracilinanus; species Gracilinanus agilis. The sequence goes on along the minus strand of NC_058133.1, from coordinate 46,197,677 downwards.
AAAATTAAAAGGATGAATTCACTACCAATGAAAAGGAAATCAAAGCAATCATTAGGAGCTATTTTGCCCAAGTGAAATGGATGAATATTTCCAAAATATAAATTGCCCAGGTGAACAAAGGAGGAAATAGAATATTTAATCCCATTTCAGAAAAAGAAATTGAACAAACCATCAAAGAACTCTCTAAGAAAAAATCCCCAGGGCCAGATGAATCCACAAGTGAATTCTATCAGACATTAAAGAATGATTAATCCCAATAATATATAAACTTTATTTAAAAAAAAAAAAAGGCAAAGAAGGAATCCTTCCAAAAAAATTTTATGACACAAATATGGTGCTGATACCTTAGCCAGGAAGAACAAAAACAGAAAATTACAGACCAATTTCCTTAATGAATATTGATGCAAAGATTTTTAGTAGCAAGGAGATTACAGCAATATATCACAAGGATCATTCACTATGACCAGGTAGGATCTAGACCAGGAATGTGAAACTTGTTTAGTATTAGGAAAATTATTGGTATAATTTACCACATCAATAACCAAACTAACAGAAATCACATGATTATCTCAATAGGTGCAGAAAAAGCCTTTGACAAAATACAACACTCATTCCTATCAAAATGCTAGAAATCATTGAATAAATGAGCATATCTTTAAAATTATAAGTAATTTCTATCTAAAACCATCATATGTATCATCTGCAATGGGGATAAGTTGTAAACCTTCCCAAGAAGATTGGGGTGAAAGAAGAATGTCCATTATCACCACTATTATTTAATATTTTACTAGAAATACTAGCTTTAACAATAAGAGAAGAAGAAATTGAAGTAATTAAAGTTTGCAAAGAGGAAACTAAACTATCACTCTCTGCAGATATGATAGTACACTTAGAGAATCCTAGAGAATCATCTAAAAAACTAGTTAAAATAATTAATAACTTTAGCAAAGTAGCAGAATACAAAATAAATCCACACAAATCATCACTAGTGATATATGTTACCAACAAAGTCCAGCAGCAAGACACAGAAAGAGAAATTCCATTTAAAATAACTCTAGGCAATATGAAATACCTAGGAATCTACTTGGCAAGACAAATCCAATTACCTGAACACAATTACAGAACACTTTTTACACAAATAAAGCCAAATCTAAGCAATTGGAAAAATGTGAATTACTCATGGGCAGGCCAAACTAATATAAGAAAAAGACAGTTCTACCTAAATTAATTTATTTATTCAGGGCCGTACCAATCAAGCTACCAAATAATTATTTTATAGAACTAGAAAAAAGTGATAACAAAATTCATCTGGAAGAACAAAAGATCAAGAATATCAAGAGAATTAATGAAAAAAAATGTCAGGGATGGTAGCCTAGCAGTACCAGATATCAAATTGTACTATAAAACAATAATCATCAAAACATCCAAAAAAAATACTAGCTAAGAAATAGAATGGTGGATCAATGGAATAGATTAGATACATAATATACAGAGGTAAATGATCTTAGCAATCTAGTATTTGATAAACTCAAAGATTCTGGCTTTTGGGAATAAGAACTCACTGTTTGACAAAAACTGTTGGGAAAACTGGAAAACAGGATGTCAGAAACTAAGTATAGACCAATATCTCACACCCTATACCAAGATAAGGTCAAAGTAGGTATATGATTTAGACATAAAGAGTGATACCATAAGTAAATTATGGGAACACAGAATAGTTTACCTGGCAGATTTATGGAGAAGGGAAGAATTTATGACCAAATAAGAGACAGAGATCATTATAATATGTAAAATGAACAGTTTTGATTATATTTAATTAAAAAGGTTTTGTGTGAACAAAACCAATGAAAACCAAGAGTAGAAGGAAACCAAAAAACTGGGGAAAAATTTTATAGCAAATTTCTCTGATAAAGGTCTCATTTCTCAAATACATAGAGAATTAGGTCAAATTTATAAGAATATAAGTCACTCCCCAAATGACAAATGGTCAAAGAATATGAATAAGCAGTTTACAGATGAAGAAATCAAAGATATCAATAATCATATGAAAAAAATGTTCTAAATCACTCTTTATTAGAGAAATGCAAATTAAAACAATTCTGAGGTACCACCTCACACTTATCTCATTAGCTAATATGACAGTAAAGGAAAGTGATAAATGTTGGAGGGAGTGTGACAAAACTGGGGCACTAATGTATGTATTAATGGAGGTATGAGCTGATCTATTTGTAGGTATATATGGAACATACACACACACATATTCTGTACTACAGGCAATATAATTATGAAGGCTTTGAGAGATCAATATAAAAACTATTTCAAAGAGGAGAAAATATCAAAAGCATGAAAAAAAATCTAGCCTTGTTAATGCTATAAATGTGACTGAGAATAGCTCAATAATTACTCACTTATATGCCTACTCTCCTGTCTAAAAATCTTTTTTTTTCTTAAACCCTTACCTTCCATCATGGAGTCAATACTGTGTATTGGCTCCAAGGCAGAAGAGTGGTAAGGGTAGGCTATGGGGGCCAAGTGACTTGCCCAGGGTCACACAGCTGGGAAGTGTCTGAGACCAGATTTGAACCCAGGACCTCCCATCTCTAAGACCTGTCTCTCAATCCACTGAGCTACCCAGCTGCCCCTCTGTCTAAAAATCTTTAAGAAAATTATCTATACAGAAATCAAGTTGTCCCAAAGTGGAATTATTTGCTTTTGCAAGACACTGGTGATAGATTTGTCTTCCTTAGATATCGTCAAAATGAAGCTAGATGACTGCTTTCAGGTATTTTAGAATAGGGTTTTTTTTATATATTGGTTGGATTAGAGAGTTACTGAAACCCAACCCTTAAGTTCTCTAACTCTGCTATTCGATATTTTTACATATATCCCAACTGAACTGAATATGTCCAGTTTGGTCCAGCATTTTAGACTAAGATCTAGAGGCAACTTGGTACAGTGGCAAATGTGCTGGATTTGGAGTTAGAGGAGCTTGTCTCTAATCCATTCTGCAATTTACTGCCTGTTGTAACCTTTTAGCCAGATGACCACCTTTTTAGATCTCTAGTACCACGTCTATAAAATGAGATGACCACCTTTTTAGATCTCTAGTACCACATCTGATTCCCGGGATCTTATTGATTCTTAATTCTCTCATCCACAGCATTCGTTATCATTCCCAGATTTGTGTCATTGGCAAATTTGATAAGCTTGCTACCTATGCCTCTATCCAAGTCATTGATCAAAAAATGTAAACTAGCATAAGTCTCTGGAGAACTCTACTGGAGATCTCTTGCCAAGTTGACATTGAGCCACTAATGACTGCTTTTTTGGTCCGATCATTCAACTAGTTTTGAATCTACCTAATTGTCCAGCTGTCTTAGTCATTATTCATCCTTGCCCAGGCTTTAGACCCTAAGGGACTGACTAGACAGAATGCCATTAGTGATTTAAGGTGCAGGCATAGCCCTTAGTCATGGAGACCTGGAAGGAAGGAAGCTAGGCTAAAGACATTAAGGTAAGCTCTTTGGTAAATCCTATATAAGTCATTATTGATGAGTAGGTGTAGCTTTTAAGACTTGAAAAACTGTTTATTCCTATATTAGCTATTGTTATTAACCTGGATGTCTCCCCATGTGCAAAAAGCTCAAGAACTTCCCTTCCGAGTGTTTGTATTTAGTAAAAGGTTGTTTTGTTTTGTTTTGTTTTATTCTTTTAACCTCATTGATTCAGATCCTGAACTTGCATTTGGGATAACCATACACCTGGCCAAAGATGCTAAGCTAGATGCCTCCATCTTCTATAGTAGAATGGCCTGAGAAACTTTGTTAAATGTTTTGCTGAGATGTTTAGAGATGTTCAGAGGTGCACTATATTTATATCATTCTCTTCATAAAGAATAAGTCCTCTGTAATTACTCCCTTTCTTTTCTAGATAGTCACTAGTCATCTCCTCCATTCTGGAATTTTATCAAGACTGGAAGACAAGCTCCCTGGCATCTCCATCTTCCTATTAGATATCTCAAAATGGATGTTCCATCAACATCTTAAATGACACATATCTAAAACTGAACTTATTATCTTTCTCCCCAAATTCTCTCCTCTTCCTAACTTCTCTATTACAGTGGAGGATGGCATCAACCTCCCAGTCACACAGGCTCCCAATCTAGCACCATGCTTGATTCCTCTTTCTCTCTCATTCCCCGTATTGAATCTGTTGCCAAGTCCTATTGACTTTATCGTTGTAATATTTCTTGGATATGCTACTTTTTCACTGTCACCCCCCAATGCAGGCTCTCACCATCTCATGCCTAGATTATTACAATAACCTCCTAGATGTTGGGGACACACTTCTTGCCACTCCAGTCCATCCTTTAAAGGTCCAACTGTCAGTTATCTTCCTAAAGTGCATTGTCTGATCATGCCACTCCCTTACTCAGTAAGCAACAATGACTTCTTTGGATTGCCTTCATGATCAAATGTAAAATCTTCTGCTTGGCTTCAAAACTTCTCATGAACTGTGCTATCCCTCTCACTTCCCAGTCCTTCTTGCACCTTACCCTCACGTACTCCGATTCAGTGACACTGGCTTGTGCTTCAAACAAGACACTCCATCTCCTCATTCTGGGTATTTGTACCATCGTCCTCTATGCTTTTTTCTTCTCTGCCTCCTAATTTATCTGGCATCCTCTGAGTGCCATATACAATCCCTCCAATCCCCCTTAATGTGAGTGTCTTCCCTCTACTGGTTATTTCCAATTTATCTTTCACATAGTTTGTTTGTACCTAATTGTGTGCATGTTGTCTCCTTCATTAGACTGTGTAAACTCCTTGTGGGCAGGAATTGCCTTTGCCTTTCTTTTTATCCTCAGGGTCTAGCACAGTTCATGGCACATAGTAAATTCTTATGTTTGTTGCCTGGCTGATTAGCTTACAGTTTGCACTGGCCTCTGAGATTTGACTCATCACTTTTAGAACCACACAAAGGAATTTCCAAGTTAAATTCTATGCAGACCACCAGGTAAGGAAATATAAGGTCAGCATTCCTAAATAAGAGAAGTAGCTAACTCTATTTTCCCATTGGGTTTTCCCATGAATTCATTATCTTACTTTCTAATTTCAAAGGTAGGCTGAATTGCCTTCTTGCCTTTCTGCTCAGGTTTTTTTTGACCTTTATGATTTGAGGAGGACAATCAACATGACTTTTCAAGGGAAGTCATGAAAGTATAATAGAGAAGATTCACTTTCTTTAAGAACAAAGTTAACTTTTTCTCCAACTTATATTCAAATTATGTGTGGGCCACACAATAGGAAACAAAAAGTCTGGCAAGGAGTAAGCCAGGGATATCTATTGAGACAACAGGCATTTACTAGGCACTTATCTCTGTGCCAAGCTCCCAAAACAAAACATCCTCTGCCTTCAGGGAGCTTACATTCTATTGGGAGAAAATAGGGCCACAAGTAAGTAAATGTATAATACATGCAAGTAAATTTAAAGTAACTTCTGAAAGGAGATGCTAGGAATGAGGGAGCTGATAGGCTTCATATAAGAGGTGCACCTGAGCTGAATTTTGAAGGAAGTTAGGGCTTACAAGGCAGAAATAAGGAGAAAATGTGTTCTAGGTAGTTGAGATAGACTAGGCAAAGATGTGGAGATAGGAATTGGAATGTCATATACAGGAAATCACAGGGAGATCAGCTCATCTAGAAAGTAGAGCTTGTGAGAGACACTAAGAGACAATAAACCTGGAAAGGTGGCACAGAGAATAGAATGCCAGATCTGAAGTCAGGAAGTCTCCACTTCCTATGTTCAAAGCTGTCCTCAGATGCTTACTAGCTGTGTGACCAATCACTTAATCCTGTTTGACTCAGTTTCCTCATTTGTAAAATTAGCTGGAGAAGGAAACAACAAACCACTCCAGTATCTTTGCCAAGAAAACCCCATATGAGCTGATGGAGAATTGGACACAATTGAAACAATGAATGACAATCAGAAAGGTGGGTTGGGGATCCACTATGAAAGAGTTTTAAGTGCCCAACAGAGAAAACTGTATTTTATCCTGAAGGTAATAGAGAGCCACCAGTGGTTTTGGAGTGGGAGGATGATATGATTGAACCTGTGCTTTAGGAATATTCCATTGGTAGTTGCTTAGAGGATGGATTCAAAAGGAGAAAGGCTTGAAATAGGGAGACCTATTGGGAGACAGCTGGAATAGTCCTTGGAAAAGGTGATGAGAGCTTGAATTGAAGTGATGACAGCAAGTGGAGAGGAGGGGCTGGTGTTGTGGAGAAAAAATCAACAAGACTTTGTGGTGTCTGACTGGATATAGAGAGTAAAAAGAAGATGGAATGTCTGGTTTCCAGCTGCAAAGCTGCGGGACTAGAAGGATGTTTCTCAACAGAAACAGAAAAGTTGGGAATTAGGGGGAGGAGCTGGGCATGTAAACACACCTTGAGAAAAGGATTAGTGGGGATGGGACAAGTAATTTTCAAGTACAGCCCTGAAGTGTGATTAGCCTCATTCTGTCTCTTTTGTCTCAGATTCTGAGGTTCTTTGGGGAGTGGGCTAAAGTATCTCAACAAAGTTCCTTGAGCTCAAGGACTTTCATTTTTTTGGTTTGAGACTCAGTACTTTTCATAATACTTTACACATAATAGACATCTATTAAATGTTGAGCGTTGCGTTGATGTCATTCCACCTTGTTTTATGACTTCTACTTCCCCATTTCAAAGAAGAAAAAAGCAGAAAAAGAACAAGAAATTTGTATTGAGGAAAAATTTACAGAAACCAGAGTCTATTAATTGACTGTTAATAGCCAAGATCTTCTGCCCCCAGTGTTGCCTAATCTTTAACATTCTGTTTAGTTTGCTAGTTTAGACAGATAGCCATCATTCAACTGTAAGACCTTAGACAGGTCACTTAACCCCTTTGTGACTCTGTAAAATAGAAAGGTTGGCTCAGATGGTCTTTACGGGCCCTTTCAGAGCAAATATTCCATGATTCTTAGATTCTTAAGGGTTCAAAGGAGAGAAATGACAATTTGACCCAAGCAACATACTACAATTTAGAAATACTTGCCTTAAGTGAACCCAGCCTGAGTAACAGCAGAAATGTCTCACTGATCTGAGAGAGATTTATGTCCTGGTTTTAAGTTGTTATAAAATAAAATCCCATAACACACTTCAACCCCATGACATGAAAGTATGAGTCTGTTTTACTTGCTTTTTATAGCATTGTATAATAGCTAGAGCTTCTTTTCCCATTGCCTCTGACAGTATAACCCTGGATAATTCATTGGCACTCAGAAACCTTGGCTTCCTAAACTACAAAATGGGGATAATAACAACCTCTCCTCCAGGCCTACCTTAGCCAAAATTGGGTGTTCTATCCTATGTCTCTTTGACCCTACTCCATCAAAGGAGAAAAAGCAAAGAAGAGAAAGAACTCTAATGGAGACATCTAATCATGTCATTCCAGACCCATCTTTAATTCCATTTCTTGCAAGTAAATACATTTGGAGAGAAGAAAACCAGAATCCAAGAAAACCAGTGACAAACTTGAAAGAGCCAGAATTCTGGCAGAGGGTTGGGTTTTTTTTTTTTAATTGGATTAGAGGCTAGCACTTTGCAATTCCTCAAAGTATGTCTTAGTGTCTCCTTGCTCACATTGCCTGGGTAAGAAGTGTGTGTGTGTGTGTGTGTGTGTGTGTGTGTGTGTGTGTGTCAGACAACATGACTTAGTGGATTAAGAACTGACCTCAGAAAGTTAGGAATTCATTTTTAAGTCCTGCCTCTAACATTCCAGAACATACTTCTAGCACCTATTAGCTATGTGACTTTTAAGATGTGACAACTTCCCTGAACCTTAGTTTTCTCACCCATTAAGTGAGGAGGTTGGGTTGCTATGAGTTTTTTCATCTATTTCAACTCAAAATATATAATTCTATGATTTGACCCATAAGAGACCCAACCCCAGATAAATTACTTAACTCCTTAGTGTAATCCCCAATTCTCTATCCTGTGGGATAGTTGCCGATCTATACTGGTGGAAGGAATTTCTTCATTGGAAATTCCCCACACCAATGAATTTATGGGACAAAGTGAGGAGGAGGAGCTAAACAGCTGACCTCAAAGTTAGGAAGACCTGGGTCTGACACACACCTTTTATTCATACTATTGAGTGACCCATTGGGAAGTTACTCAGTTATCTCATCAATTCTTCATTACTATAAATTGCAGAAAATATGCCAACCTACATTGTCAGAATTTCTTTGAGAGTTCTCCATAACAAAGAAATCATAAATCCAGTCACAAAGACCTGAATTCAAGCCCTGCTTCTAACATGTCAGTATTTTGACACTACGTAAATTATTTATCTCTTAGTCTCCCTCCAGGAAACAATCCAAGACTATCGATTGCAGAGAAGATGTTGATCTACATTTGTTTGAAGATTATCTTCTCTGGGAGTATCACATGCTGGTGAAATTAAGAAACTGGTAAAAAAAAAAAATCTGTATCCACCAACTATATCTATGCCTATGCTGATGTTAACACCTTTGCCTGTGCCTATACTTTATACAAATAGCCATCATGATAACTCTGTATCAGAATCTACATCATTTATCACTATAAATATGTTATCTCAATGGAAGAAGTTCTACTTCCTAGTTCAACCTCAGAGCACAGAAATGATCTGAAATTTAATAAGACCAACTTTAAAAGTGTTTTTGGAGTCCCTCAGAGTTTATCACTACATAAATATAGAGGATTATTATCATCATCATCATCATTATTATTATTAGTCTTTTCTGTCTTTTATATAAGAAGTTCAGTCTGAAAGAAATTAACCAAAAAACCCTTTAGGGACTAAAAAACAATTTGATACGTGAAAACAACTGCAAATTCAGAAAATAAAGAAATATACCTCCTGCTGATATTCATGCTAGTCAAGTCTCCCACAAAACCTCCTCTAGAAGGGCATGTATTCGATATAAAAACTTTTATACTAAGCTTAATTCTTGGTCTAGTGCACCTAATATGCCCCTTGCTTTAATATGTGTTTTTAGAAGATATATAGCAGCATTCTCCATTGAAAGTTCTCTCCTTCTCCATAAAAGCAACAGGGGTAATTTACTGAGGGAGCCAGCTAAATACATTATAGAATGAGATAGCTATGATTAGAGAAAAGCCCAAAAGCAATGATTCATTTCTGTATTGGCTAATCCTTCTTGAACTTCTCCAAAATGCTAAATCCCACCCCCTTCTCCCAGTTACCTGCTGGGAAACCACATATTAAGAAGTCTAAGAGGGGAATGTTTTCCTTTAATTCAGTAAGGTGAACGTGTTGGGAGCCCTCACCAAAAGAGAAGCTCTCCCAACAAGAAAATAAAAAAGTATCTGTCAGTGATCTTTTGTTGGTCCAATGCTGAGTTTTTGTGGCCTCGTGTTTCTATGGCTTGGCTTGTAATTTAAATACATACTTATATATAAAAATATTATATGTATATACACACATATATAAAATCCTCAACCCATAATGAAGAGGATTTCTTTTTAGTGCCTACACTTTATATTTAGAATTCTTCATAAAATATAAGTAGTATTTTAGCTGAAAACTTACTTCCAGGTGTAGATCCACAGTGGGTTCTTTACAGTCTGGTTTTCTGGATTCCATTGTGTATGCAAGTTCAGTCTTCAACTCAGCCCAGCACAGAAGACATTTGGCCTTCAGTAAGTGGCAAGTTCATTTTCATAGTGTCCTGGGTGGCGCAGCTTTCTGAGGGTGGGTCGGGCAAACCTGAGTGTTTCATCAGGCAGCCGGGAACATGACATCTCTGTTTGCCCCAGGGAAGCAAAGTTATGAGGATGTAAGGTTACGAGGGAAAATTATCTATGACATCAAAGAAATGACAGCAAATATGGAAACCCAGACATCAAAGCCTGGACAGTAACTGAAGCAATATCCAAAAAGCAAAACATAGCTTGTTCTAGCTACCTGTCTCCTTCCCCTTCTTAGTCAATTGGAATGAATAAAATGATTAGTAATTGTATCGGTGAGTCAAAAAGGCTGAAGAGTTCCCACCAGGCTTGAGGAATCAGCCCATTCTAACTTTTCCCCAGTCTGTCCTTCCTTTAGCGAGTTCACTCATATTAAAATGAATGAACTTAGCCAACTCTCTCTTGGGTCCTGTGGGCAAAGACTCACTTTCAGAATCCTTCACTAAATCCATGCCCAATGAATATCACCAGAAGACAGAAAAAGTGTTGAAATGACCTCAAAGAAAGGATAGTATTAAAAAAAATCACAAAGGAAAAGTGAAATGTAATTTAGATAAAAAAAAATAAACATCCTAGAAATTTAGTGAAGTGTCCACCAACTACCCCCTCTGGATCCATAGAAGACATTATAAATGGGTCACAGATCAAGGCTAATTGTAAATGGTAGGAATCATCAATTCTCCTCTTGGCTAATTCTCTCTGGCAGTTCCCTCGGTAAGGTCATAATATTAATAACAATAATGATAATAGCAATTATTACTAGTCACATGTTTTACTATGGGCAGCCAAGTTACCATGACCAATAGCTATAGGCTATTCCTTAAAAGAGGACATTGGGGACAAATGTATCTATCTTGAGTCTGCCAATAAATGTCATTATCAAATAAAACTGCATCTCTCGTGGAATTCAGTCTGATTTTCATATAGGCAGAGGAGACACTTTATTGAAGAGAGATTTGAAGGTGATGTATTTTAACAGGAAAACCAAACCAAACTTATGAGCACAGTGGGATTTTATACCCTCTAAATGTTGTCTATTGTGGAATATCTTCACAAATATCTGCTTTTCTGGTCCTTAGAAAAATTGTGTCTTATCTATTGGGAAGTAGTAAAGGATTTATCAGAAAAAGAAATGGCTTGCTGGGAATAAGGAGAGGCTGGTTTTGTGGCCTTTTCAGTCATTACTTCCACCCAACACCTTTCAAAATATTTCCTAGATCTTTCATTCAGATAGCTTTTATCATTTGTTATCTTGTTTGTCAGAAACCCAAGGGGGTAGTGGTAGGGTAGGAGAGTAGGGAGTAGACAAAAAAATTCATCCAACAAGACATAAAAGAGATAGGGAACAATAATAGTGACAGAACACATAATGAAATACTCAGAGAGATTAATGAGAAAGGAATGACTGGAGGATAGGCAGTATAGTGGATAGAGCGTGGGCCTGGAGTCAGGAAGATCTTAGTTCAAATCTAGCCTCAGATACTAGTTATGTAACTCTGGTTTAGTCATGAAACTCTTTTTGCCTCAGTTGCTTCATCTATAAAATGAGCTAGAAAAGAAAATGGCAAACAACTCCTTTAAGCCTAAATGAGGTCACAAAGAGTTGAATATAACTGAACAAGGTCCCCCCAACTCTATTATCATCATGGAAAGACCATTGGTTTGGAGAATCTGAGGACCAAGGTACAAATCTTACCTCTGCAATTTAATTGACTTTGGATGAATCTGTTTACTTTATCTAGTTCTCAAATTTCCTCATCTGTAAATTGAAAAGGTTGGACCAGATTATTTTTAAGGTCTTTCCCAGCTCCAAAATCCTATAATGTTATTATCATTTGTGAATAAAGCCTTCCAGTTCCCTTTTTCAAGGAAACCTTCAGTGCATACAGATTTTTCTCACACATATTTTGTAGAGATGGGATGGTAGGAATATGTCAGGATTTATTTATAATCTTTCAGCTACCTCTCTCTCTCTTTTATTTTTTTTTGACAATAACAAGGTCCTTTTCAACATCTTTGCTATCTTCCCCTCTTTCAGAAAATCTGAGATTTGATCCTTAATTGAGACATATAAGATCAAATAACTTTCTTTGATAATCTTTTGGTTATTATTATCAAATGGACAACCCATAAAGCTGATCAACTGGTACATAAAGGCTGTCCCAAAAGCCTTAGTGCAAACTGCAGCTTTAAATTGCACTAAAACTTTTGGCATAGTGTGTATATCAATCAATAGGCATAAAGTGCCTACTTTGTGCCAGAGATTGTGGTAAGAACTGGGGATCCAAAAAGAAGCAAAAGACAGTCCCTGTTCTCAAGGAGCTTACAGTCTAATGGGGCAGGGACAATATGCAAACAAATATATACAAGGCAAACTATACACAAGATAAATAGGAAATAATTAACAGAAGGAAGGGTTTGGGAAAGCCTTATTTAGAATATAGATTTATCTTGAGACTTAAAGGAAGCGAACAGCCAGAGAGAATGCCCAGACCTGAGAGATAGAACATATTTCTAAGACACCCCTTTGGGTAATGACAATTTTAATGACCTCCTAGACTTCTCTGTGAAAACAAGGGACTATCTTTTTAACAACATTATTCTTGCAAAGATGCTGAATAGACTATGGGTCATAGAGGCAGTTTCTGAAGAATCATAGTTGAGGGTAAGTCAAAGGTCAATGGAGAGATACATGGTGAGTATGAGAAGCCTGCAATACACAACAAATGATGAATCACTTAAAAAAAAAGTAATGATGGACTATTAGAGTTGATGGCCAGTTATGTTGCAAGAATGATACATACCAGATGACAATCCAAGTAATATAGTAGAACATAGACAAGAAATATAGAAAGATCCACCAAGTGGAGTATTTATGGGAGGACATCGACTAAGTTGCACAATATGGACAACCGTGATTTGGTTGTGATTTGCAATTGTTGAAAGCAATACCCACATCATTACTATTTCAGGCCCATGGAAGTATTCAAGAAATATGAATCTCATGAGGTGATTTTTTGGATATTTTGGTTTTTCTGTAGGTGGCATCAATTCCACTCCTTAATTAAAGAGTATTCCTGTTTTTCTCATTTCTCACCCCTATATCTGATCCTGTTCCTTTTCTTTCTTCTACTTCCCCCTTTTTCGCCTCTCCCTGGTCTCCCACAAAACTGAGTAAAAATGGGAGCAAAGAAGATGGTTAGAATAAAGAGTCAAGTAAGCCTTTCCATTTCCTCCCACTTCAATGCCACTTCTTGGTTTTTTTTTTTTTTTGGTTTGTTTGTTTTTACCACTGTCCTGTACTTACAACTTCATAGTGGTGTGAAAAAATGTTAATTTATGTTGGCAGAAGTAGGGAAAGAAAATCTCATTTTTTAGAAAGGAAATCCCATGTTATAAATTCTAGTTATAAAATGAATTGAAACCCATAGATGGTTATTAATTCTCCTGAAAATTATAATTACACAGATTTCAAACCTTGGAGAAAAAGCAGATGTGAGCCAATAGTAGATAAAAATAAGACTTTCAGATGTCAGTTGTCAGAGGATCACAGATAAAGGATCATCTCTCCCATCTCCATATTTTGCAAATGTGCAAACTGAGGCCCAAAGAGATTAAATGTCACACAAGTAGTAAGTAGCAGTCAGAATTTGGACCCATGATTTATGACCCTAATGTATTGCTTGCTATTTCCACTAGACTACATCTCAGAAGTTATGAATGGAAAAGACAACTGTCCCCAAAGAATCTGACCCATGAATTCCTCAACTCAATTTGATTCAAGAAATAGGTAATAAAGATAAACAATGTGCAGGGTTGTGAGGATAGGAAGATAAAAACAAAACAAAACCAAAAAAAGCCCCTCACCTTAAAGAGCTTCCCTTTTGCTCGGAGTCTATCAGGCACATACATAAGTAAATTCTATTTTTTTTTTTGATAAAGGAGAGAACACAAAAAACTCTGGGGATCATGAAGAGTTTCTTAGAAAAGTACCATCTGAGCTGAGGCTGGAAGGGCACTAGGTATTCTAATAGCTTGAGTTGAGGAAAAAATGTATTCCAAACAAGGACAGCCTATACAAAGGCGCCACAGTGGGGATGAAATGTTGAGTTTCGGGAATGTCTTAAAGACCAACATTGTTAGAATGTAAAATATGAAGGTGAGTGATACAAAATAAATAACAATATATTGTTAGGAGTGAGATTGTAATGGAGGACTTCAAATGGAAACTGATGTTTTATCCTAGAGACAACTGGGACCCAGGGATGTGCTTAGGTAAAAGAGACTTGTATATTAGCAATATCAATTTGGCATTATATGGAAGATGGATTTGAAGAAGATGTTAAAAACAGCAAGTCCAAGCAAGAGATAAGGATCAGAACTCATTCAAGAAATGTTTTAGAGGTGGAATCAGCAAGATTTGTCAACTGACTATATCTAAGGGTAAGGAAGAGAAAACATTCAAAGATGAACTGGATGACTGGAAAAATGCATGACTGGAGCCTGAAAGACTGAAATTGGATGAATTTCAGTAAAGATGAGTCAGTTTAAAGGAGGAACAGGTAAAGAGAAGATAATGAATCTTCTTGTATTCAGAATTAATTTGAAATGCTCCTGGGAAATCTAGAAAATTTACTCAGATTTTTATATGTATAGCATATATATAATTTCAGATGATCTATTATTTGTTCAATTTTCTATTCATCTATTGCTTTGAATCCAAACAAAATCATCTGTATGCAATTCTGAATCACTGTCAATAGATACAATGGATCAAGAAGAGCCAACATATGAGAAACAATACAACTAGTATAAATGGTAATAGTAGAAATAATAATAATAGTTCATGTTTATATAGGAGTTTAAGTTTTTCAGAACAATTTGTATGTATTATATCATGTGAACCTCACAACATCTCTAAGAGGAGTTATTAGCCCTACTTTACAAATGAGGAAACTGAGTCTAAAAATGGTTAAGAGACTTGCCTGAATTCACATAATTGATAAGTGCTAAAAAAGGACTTGAACTGAGGATTTTTTTTATTCTGAGACCAGCACTTTTCCCAAGATAACAGTAATAGAGAATGATAATAAAAGAGAATTGCTCAGATCTATTGTTTAAAACCAAAGGATGGCAGTCAGCAATTTGACTTTATAGTGCTATTAAAATAAATAGGGCATTTATCAAAGTTAGTGTCCTCAACATATAGTGGATGACTCAAGTCAATTTAACAAACTTTTGGTAAGCACCTACTACGTGTCAGACATCAGTGTAGGAATTAAGGAGACAAAGACAAAAAGCAATAGCCTCTCCCCTCAAGAAGCTTATATTTTAAGAAAGGTACAGAGATTTCAATTGAAAACACAGTATGACACTTGTATCATTTTCAAACTCCTTTGTGTCTTTGTATATAAAGGAAATCTTATTTTAAAGTTATGATACTACTATCTTCTACCAATCTCCCCTCTTATACACCAAAAGATTTCTCCTTTACTAATCTGAATTCTACTCCCTTAAAAAAAAAGCTCTTATTTTAATCCATATTTTAGGATTCACAATTTGTATAATGTCTAGCATCTAGTAAGTGCTTTGAAAATGTTTATTGGTTGATTAATAAATTGTTGATTGGTCAAAACTATTCCAAAAGTCAGACCACTATTGTTGAGTGTCCATTCTGAAGTGTAGTAGAAAGACCACTGAAATCAAAATTAGAAGCCTTGAACTTAAATTCTATCTTTTCTGCTAGTGTGTGTGTGTATGTGTGCATGTAACAAGTTTCTTGTCCTCTCTGGGACCCATTTGCCCTGAATATGGTATTAGACTTAGAATCAGTAAGACATAGTTCAAATCCTATTGAGTGTCCACAAGCAAATCTCTGTTCCTCAGTTTCCTCATCTGTAAAATGAGGGGGTTGGACTCAGAGACCTTTGAGGTCTCATTCAGCTATAAATTTCTGATCCTATGATTTTCTTGCCACTCTCTCTTATTCTACCCTCTACGTCCAAACATTCTCCAGGGTCCTTGATTTCTTAATTGGAAGGAGTCTACCATATCTTGGCACCCCTAGATCCACTAAGTGCATTCCAGGCATCTTCTTCTCAAGTTATTGAGCACATACCACCCCATTTTCTGCCTCTTGCTCAAGAAACAGTAAACAAGTCAAATACCCAATCCTAGAATGGACATATCAATTACCCTCTGACTCCAGACACTTTCCCTGTGACTTGCCAAGCCAAAACATCCCTTCTTGGCTGCAATTCTCCATATGTATTATCTTTTCCCCTATTATAAATTAAGCTACTTTAGGGCAGGGACTGCAGTGCATTTTGTTGTTGTTGTTGTTTGGGTTTTTTTTTATATCTCCAAGAAACTAAAATTCAAAAAAGTTAAACATCAGCTTGTACATAGTAGGAACACAATTGATAACTTGTCAAATGAATGTCTCTCATATAGAAGACTTCATTCTCTAGATGTTGAATTTGTCTAGAATTTTTCTTACATATATTCCATCCTGTTTATGACCTTTACTAAATGCCTTCCATGTATTGTATAGTAATTGGAATAGCAGGGTATTTATAAATGTTGCATAGCAGAAGATTGCCTTACAGAAAATTACAAGTTAAAAGGGAAAATAGGGGGGGAAACTCAAATAAAGATACAAACCAGGGCAAATATTAGTTCTACCCCAACTCCCGTACTTAAAAGCTAAGTGGGTAATCAGAAAGGTGTAAGGCAGTGATTCCCAAAGTGGGTGCTACCGCCCCCTGGTGGGTGCTGCAGCGATCCAGGGAAGCGGTGATGGCCACAGGTGCATTTATCTTTCCTATTAATTGCTATTAAAATTTTTTGAAAATTAATTCCCAGGGGGCTAAGTAATATTTTTTTCTGGAAAGGGGGCAGGAGGCCAAAAAAGTTTGGGAACCACTGGTGTAAGGGATGGAAGATGAGAAGAAGTGTTTGTGTTGGGTGCTTTCAAGGGTAACGGAAACCAGTCGGGACTAGTCTCTGGGAATGATTCCTGCTTATGACAACTGAGCAGAATTTGGAAAGTAGCAAAATATACATTCAAGCAACTCCAAGTTACCTTACCCAGTAAGGGATTAAATGTAACATGGGACCAGTTAGCAATAATGTTAGTTCATTTTCTGGGCTCAGAGCTAGCCTTATTATTTCATGATGTATCAATGACTCCCCAGGGAACTAACTCCTAATTTAAGAGACTCAGAAAAAAGTCATCTCCTTGCCTGAGCCTGTCTGTCCAGTTAGAGTTCATGCAGTGCTAAACTGGTTTTTTCTTGGTTTCCTTACGCACACTGGTCATTTAATAGAGGTTGGATAATCAGGCAACTAATAAGCTGTTCACAAGTCTCCCAATTGTCACCTTTGTCATATAGAAAGGTTGCTGGAGATTGGCACTTTTGTTGCCAGTTTATTATTGAATGCCCACTGAGAACATGACTCTTGCCTGTGGCCACGGAAATAGGCCCTGGTCCAAATCTCTAGGAGGCCTCCAAGAAATCTGAGCTGGGCCTAGTGAGAATCAGATCCTGGGCCTGGTCCTGTCTGCATGGATTAGTGGGTGATTAACAGGCCCAGTGGGAGTGAATGGGCCTTGGGCAGAATGGTTGTGGGCCAAGCCAAGAAACAAAGTTGCAGCTGGTAAGTTTTTCTGAGGTCAAAGCCGGAGTCCAGAGAGGCAACTAAGCCAGGGGGTCAGACAGAGGAGTAAACTAGAGAATGAGATCCAAAAGTTCAAAATAGAATTAGAAATTAGGGTCAGGGTCAATAACCACAGCATCACTGACCTGATACCAACACTAAGAAGCAATATCTATTATCTACAATCAGCAAAAGACTGAGAGAATACTCATAATGAAAATAACTGATTTTTTGAAGGGGCTTTTGCTCTGAAGTTGTCAAAGCATTTTCCCAACTTCTTCCCACTTGAGCTTCTCATAAGCCTGGTGAAGTAGATAGTTCTGCCATTACATTATTATTATTATTATTATTGTTATTATTATTATTATCATCATCATCATCATCATCATCATCATCATCATCATCATCACTGTCATTGTTATTACTACTACTACTACTATTAGTACTACTACTACTACTACTACTAATTAGTTCTCATTGTATGTAGTGGTATAGAAATTAAGGTTAGGTGGCTCATCCAATGTCCAAAGGCCAGTGAACATCAGAGGTGGAATTTGACCTTGTCTTCCTGATTCTAAGCCCAACACTCCATCCATTTTTGCTACATTGCCTCCAGTTACCAGAGATCCAAAGTTGTAAAGAACAAAGTCAATCCTTTTAAAATTCAGGCAAGGGGCAGCTGGGTAGCTCAGTGGATTGAGAGTCAGGCCTAGAGACAGGAGGTCCTAGGTTCAAATCCGGCCTCAGACACTTCCCAGCTGTGTGACCCTGGGCAAGTCACTTGACCCCCATTGCCTACCCTTACCACTCTTCCACCTATAAGTCAATACACAGAAGTTAAGGGTTTAAAATTAAAAAAATAAATAAATAAATAAAAATTCAGGCAGGAAGAGTGGGAAATAATTATGTCAAAGCTGCCTGTGCAAATGAATGATAGAGGAGTTGAAAGAAGGGAGAGATTCATTGGGTTGTGGTCAGCAGGGAAGAATTCACAGCCAAGGGAAATTTAGTGCTGACTAAGTCTGTCCCTTTAGGAACAGGTGGGGCTCTACCTCCAAGGAAAAGAGGGAGAAACTGGGGATCAATCGCATGAGGAAAGCCACAGAGAAAGGTGTGTCACCATTTTTGCTCCAGGTAAGAAGTAAACCATCAGTTCAAAAATGTAAGTCAGGGGTAGATCTAATTATGTCCCCTCAGCTACTCAGTAAACCCCAGGAGCTCTCTCTATCTTCTAGATCAAATATAAATTCCTCTGTTGGGCATTCCAAGTTTTCTATAACCTAACCCCTTTCTATCTATCTTTCTAATACTTATTAGTCTACTCATAAAGACTTTTGGGGTTTTTTGCCTCTTAAAACTCCCTTCAAGTCAATAATAGGCATCAGTATCCCCACAAATACCAGTAAAAATGATCTAAGCAAAGAAATGACAAAGAATTGATTCTCCCCTTTATACACCCTAGAATCCAGCCAGCCATCCTGACCTATTTGTTTTCCTCACATACCCACTCCCCACTCCATCTCCTTCTTTGTGCCCTTTCCTTGATTGTTCCCTTGCCTGGAATGTTCTCCCTCCTCACTTCCACCTCTTAGAATCTCTGGCTTCCTTCTAGACTCAGTCAAAAAAATTTCTGTCTTTTTCAGGAGCTCTTTCCCACTTTCCCCAGCTGTTAGTGCTTTCCCTTCTAAAGTCATTTCATATCCACTTTATCTTGCATGCATATATATGTGTGTACATATATATATGTCTATGCACATATATGTCTATACACATAAAGAAATATATATTCATTCTAACAGAAGACTAAACATGTATTTTCATACGCACAACATATGTTACTTCTCCTATTAGAACATAAGATTCTTGAAGGCATGGACTGTTTCTGCCTTGCTCTCTATGCCCTGTGATTAACACAGTGCCTATTTCATAGCAAAAGACTTATTAATTAATTATTAAGTGCTTGGTGGCTGAGTAGAGTGGTCTTTTCAAACAATGGTTCATAGAAACCAAAAATTTATTAATATGATCAAAATTGACTTCTTATTCATCCAAGTATATTCATTGAATATGCCCAGTAACATGTGATTCATAGTCAATTCTTTGTCAGTCCATTTCTTTGTTTATATCTTATTTATTGACATTTTCAGGCTCTGATGCCTATTTTTGATATTCAAGTGGAATAAAAAAGTTTGAAGAGCCAAAAAATAAACAACAGCATTACTAAACTCTAGCAGGAATATCTAATAAAACCAGTTTGAGTTTTAAATCCCAGCAAAAAAAAACCACACACACTTAAAATGACATTAATTTTGGGGGGAAAATTTTATTTAATTAATTAATTTTGAGTATTTTTCCATGGTTACAAAATTCATGTTCTTTCCCTGCCCTCCCCAAAACCCCTCCTGTAGCTGGCACACAATTCCACTGGGTTTTACATGTGTCATTGATCAAGACCTATTTCCATATTATTGATAATTGCTCTAGGGTAGTTGTTTCGAGTCTACATCCCCAATCATATCTCCATCAACCCATGTGATCAAGCAGTTGTTTTTCTTCTGTGTTTCTATTCCCACTGTTCTTCCTCTGAATGTGGATAGTGTTCTTTCTCATAAGTCTCTCAGAATTGTCTATTATTATTATTATTATTATTATTATATAGCTCTCTCCTATTTAGGTTTACTTTTAGTGATATATTATTTCAGACTGGATATGTAATTTCAGTGATTTAGGAAGTTCCTGATGAGGAAATTCATACTACCAATTCAGATCAGCAACTATTGAATAATTTATTGTCTAAGAGAATTGTATGTGTCACTGGGAGATTATGCGACTTACCCAGCATCACACAGCTGCTAAGTGTCAAAGACAGGATTTGAATCCAGGCCTTCCTGATTTTGAACACTATTCTTTATCTGATACAAGACACTGCCTCTCTTAGAGTATATTAAGATATCTTATTAAAAAATAATTATAATAATTGATCTATGAATGACAAATTCAGAAGACAATCACAAAGAAAATATAAAGAATTTGAAAAAACAAACTATTGAGTTTTTAAGTGAAAATATGATTTACTGAAACAATTCTAGAAAATACATGTTTGTGCAATTAATAGAAAAATAAAAATTACTGTGCAGTAATTTACAAGGGTAATAATTTTATTTAATATTTTTTTACCATTGTGAAATCCTTATATCAAGAGTTACATCCTCCTCACTAGGTTTTTGCCATATTCATATTCAATAAAGTTTATTTGAAAATATGATCTGCCTTATCTATTGTCATTAGCAGCTCAAACTCATTCCCCTGACATTAAAACACACACACACACACACACACACACACACACACACACACACACACACGAAGAGTTCTTAGACATTTTGCAGAGGCAGTATTTTCCAAGTTAAACAAAACTTCAGTAAAATCACTTTCAATTAAATTGTTTCGATTTCTTTTTTAACATCTACTACTTCTTGGCATTGAAATAAGTTAAGGAATTTTCATGGAAATTCTTTAGTAGTTATTTTGACATACTGGGTCACCAGTCAAGAAATAATTATAATAGTCTTTCTATCCATTAATTGATAAAGATGCTGTCTTCAGTGAGAAGAGTGAGAATGGGAATTCTCCTGAAGAACTGGGCAAAAGAGATGCTAACAAGAATGATAGAATACTGAAGATCTATATTCAGCAAGAGTAGATGACGAGGGGGATTTTGTACCAAGTGAACAATATTTTTCTTTCTGCTATGCCCAAGAAATGGCTATCTATGGTCAAAAGGAAGGTTCCCCTTCCTCTTAAAAAGGAAGGTAAAGAACTAAATGGATATTTTTCCACTCACAAAATTACCCAGTAAATTAATATATTCCTAGAAAAAATGGAAGACAGTCTTTAAAATTAAAAACAAAGAGAAAGGATCTGAAGGAATTGAAAAGAATCTTGACCCCTACAAAAAGTTAGGTGAAGGTGTCACAAGTGAAAAAGAAAGATTAGCACCAAGTGATGGCTATCTCAGTTCTTACAGAAAAGAGTGATAGACCTCCTGCAGAGGAAGCAACTGCTTGTACTTAAAGAAAGTAATTATAGATTGAGAGCCAGGCCTAGAGCCGGGAGGTCCTAGGTTCTAATCCAGCCTCAGACACTTCCCAGCTGGGTGACCCTGGGCAAATCACTTGACCCCCATTGCCTAGCCCTTACCACTATTCCACCTAGGAGCCAATACACAAAAGCTAAGGGTTTAAAAAAAAAGAAAGTAATTATAAATCATCTCACAAGCCTTTATTAAGCATCACTGTTTGCTAAATACTGTGCTAGGAATTGAGGCTATAAATAAAAAGAAAAAATAGTTATGTGAATCCAGAGTCATGAAATAAGAAGCCATCCTCTAAGAGTCAGTAGAAGAGATTTGCATCAGTAGTCAGTGACTCCCTGTTGAAAGTGAGGCAGCTATTTGGTGTCTTGACATTAATAACAAAGAACCTACTGTCTTCCCTATATAGGAATTAGGGTCAGAGTTGAGGCTAAGGTTTGATTCTTATCCAGAAATGGAGAGCCCCTAATGAACCTTGGGATGCCTTCAAAGGATTTGTGATTTCTTGGTTGGGAGCAACCCCTCCTAAAGCAGATCACAATTCATCCCCCCCACTTTTTAATACTACACAACTCCATCTATATCCTCCCAAAAATATTTCACATGAAGTCTAGACAATATCTTAGAGGTCTTCCTTCAGTTCTCTTAGCATCGAATGAGTACAAGTGGAAGACATGGGTTGTCTATGAAAGCCAGGTGGTACAATAGTGTACTGAACTTGCTATCAAGACAACCTCAGTTCAGATCCTGCCTCTGACACTTCCCAGTTGTGATAAGTTACTTAACCTCCCTGGCTTCATTATCATTGTCTGTAAAAGGAAAAATAAAAAGAGCACTAGCCACTAGGATTGTTGTAAAGATCAAATGAGATGATCTAGGTAAAGCACTTCAAAGTTTCTGGAAGCAGCATAGAAATGTTAGTTTTTATCATTATTATCTATCGGTTATCACTCTTACTGAATAACTAGTCCATCTTTTCTTCCAGCCATATGTTGATAATATCCTTTTCTTTCCTTCTTTGGGATAACATTGTTGGTAATGTGTTGGAGACTAGTGAGACCTGTTATGGACCTCTCCTATGCCCCTTTGGGTGACCTTTAATTTTTTTTTCCGGAGACTACACAATACTATGACTTATAGATATATTCCATTAGAAAACTGTTAAGAAAATAGACCTTTGTTCCAGGGAGTTTTCATTCATTTAAAGTACTGCTCGGTGTCCCAAAGGCTCCTCAGCCCATCTTCCTCGTGTTGTTCAGTTATGGGCTCAGCTCATCATCAGTACTCAGTGTCTGTCCATAATATATGGATTTATGAGCCAGCCCTATGAATTATCCATTCAATGTAAAGGTGAACATAAAGTAGGATTGTGAAAAGTATGTTGGAAAGCATTGCTGAGGAGTAAGAAACAGGAGGGAGTAAAGGCTTATAAACTATAAGGAAGTCTCGGAGCAAAAGATCAAGTGAACTTTTTCAAGAAGAGCCTTGGGAGGCCCCCAATATGGTAAGTACTCCCCCCCCCAAAATCACCAAAATATATGAAATTTAGTACATGTTAATAGATGGGAACCTATTAGTTGCTGATATGAACCATTTCCAAATCAAATATCCTTATCACATCAGACCATTAATTTATTAGAGCAAAGGGAAAAGTCAATATCAAATCAGAAGAAAGAATAAAAATGAGTAGAAGATATTACGAACTATTGAGGTGATCTGAGGCTGACCTGCTTAAACAAGATCTTGTTGCCAAAAAAATGGGAAATGGATTTTAAAAACAGACCAGCTCAAATTAGTACTACTTTTTTAGGAAGTTTAATTGATATAAATCAATTGTCTTAACAAGGAGGCCAAAAAAAGCCTAAAAATTACTGGCAGCTTGCAAACCCTTGATCTCCTTGCCAAGCAGAGAGATATGGCAGCCAAGGGCAATACCAATTTAGAATATAAGCTCGTTTGTAAAATCTTACAAATGAGGATGTTGGAAGATTAAGAGACACATAAAATAGTGAGAAGCAGTGGAGGGAAAAGCAAGCTTATGGAAAGCTTGGCAAGAGACCCAATTAAGTAAAGCAATCCCAAGGGCATTAAGAATAAAACTGGAAGGAAGACAACAGGCGGGTACCTAATAAAGATTGGTAAAAATGTATTTTCCTAGACTATTTCAAATCGGATCAAGATTTTAACTGGAAAGGGAAAGGACATTTTAAAAAATGCTTAAGTAAGCCTTCTAAAGTAGATGTCAATGAATGAAAAAGCATTTATTAAGTAATATAAGGGTAGCTAGGTAGCTTAGTGGATAGAATGCTAGGCCCAGAGACAGGAGGTCCTGTGTACAAATCCAGTCTCAGACATTTTCTAGCTGGGTATCCCTGGGCAAATCACTTAACCCCAACTCTTACCTTTACTGCTCTTCTGTTTTGGAATCAATACTTGGTGTCGATTCTAAGACAGAAGATTTTTAAAAAAGGTTAAACAAAAAAAAAAAAGCACTAAGCCAAGCACTATGCTAAGTGCAAGATAGTCCTTGCCCTAAGGGAGTTCACATTCTAATAGATGGACATAACACACATAGGAGGATTTAGCTGCAGGATGGCTGGGAGGAGGTGGAGTGGGTTGGCTTTTGGTTCTATGGCTAAGTAAATAGATGGTAAGCCCAAGTAGTCTTCCTTCTTACCAGGAGGATTGGCTCTAGTGATTCACTGCTCATCACTGGTGGCCTCCACCCTAAGGTGACTGGTAGAATCTGGGGTGGGGGGCGGGAAGAGTAAGGTAGAAAGATTGTGAAATGAATAATTTGTCATACACTTCCTTATATTCTTAAAGTTCCAAAGGGAAGGAAATAAGTATTATTGAATTAAGGAAAAGGATAGATTATTGTGGACTAATGTAGTTGGGGAAATTTCCATGAAGGAAATGGGATCACTCTCTTGCCCTTGATACTCTTTTCCATAACACCCAGAAAGCCAATGGATAGAGGACTGCACCTCAAATTTGACCTTGAATGCTTACCAGCTACCCAAGCAAGTCACTTAATCTCTGTCTGCCTCAGATTTCCCAATTGTAAAATGGGGATTAATAATAGCACCCACCTCCTGCAAGTGTTGTCTCTCTTCTAGCATAATATCTGGCACATAGTAGCCTCTATCCTGGTTGTTCTCAAACCTATCTGTTTGAGGGTCTTTCTAAAAATTTAACTCCTCTCTCTGGACATACTGGGCAAGAAAGTAGAATTGGTTCATTTATCATCTCTACTCAGATGACTTCTATAACCCAGGGGAATGACTACTGGGTTCAAATCCAGATCTGGCACTCTGGCCACTGCTTTATCTAGCTGTCTATCAAATTATCTGGCACAATTCAAATCCTCCTTCTCATACTTTCTAGCTGTATGAAAACAAGCCTCAGTTTCTTCTTCTATGAAATGAAGATGATAATACCTCTAGTAGCTACACACTTTGCAAGCTTTAAGTTGATATATGTCTGTTATTAGTAGTACTATTAACGAAATACAATTATTTTTGCCCCAATTTGATTTATATAAAACTTATTCAAAACATATCCATTGTGTAAAGCAAGTTATCACATGAATTGAAAACCTGCTGGCTGCTCTAGCACGTATGTTGAGAAGTTGAACAATAATTTTCCATTTCAGTAAGGTTGAAATCAATACTTGTGACACCCACTGGGCCACAAAGACTATTCTGCTTGACTACTTGCTGTTTTACCAATGTGTACTTCATGTTCCTTGTTCATGCTGTCCACTTTGCCTAGAATACCCTTCTCCCACTTCTACCTATCCTATTCTAGAAAAGCCCTTCAAAATCCAGCACAAATGCCATCCCCTTCATGAAGCCTTCTGGTACCCTCCCAGTTTAGTGGGATCTCTCCTTCCTCTAAATGCCTATAACACTTTGTACCTCTCATTATACCTTCATGGGGGTGGGGAATGGAGGTTGGAATCAGAAAAATCTGAATTCAAATTCTGCCTGAGACACTAACTATATGACTCAAGGTGAATTACTTAATCTCTCAGCCTCAGTTTCCTAATCTATAAAATGTAGATAATAATAGTATTTACCTTAAAGGATTTTGTGAGTATATAATGAGACATATGTAAAATGCTTTGCAAATCTTAGAGCTCTATAGAAATGCTAGTTATTGTTTATATCTTATCTCCCCCATTAACCTCTAAGCTCTGTAATGAAAGAAAAAGTTTTATTCTTTATACATCTCCTGCAGTTAGGGCACAGTACATTACCCAAAGTAAGCACTGAACAAAAATCTGTTAAATTGCTCAAAAACTAGTAAGATCAATTTTCACCTTCTCCTCAAAGCCTCCCTTGACCACCCCGAACCACATCTTTTCTCCCTGCCATGGATTCATAGCACTTAATTCTCTTTATCACTCATTTGTCATATAATCATTGACTGAATTGTGGCAATTTTAGTAATACTGGCACCTTTTATTATTCATTAACTCTTGTTAGGAGCCTGTCTGCTCAACCATCCTTGGAAATAGAATATAATTAACAGATGACACCCAATTATCTTCTAGCTGGAAAGAAAGGAGTATGATTCCTTATCCTTCTACACCTCTGTACCACCTTCATCCAGAATAATGAGTCTCTTGAAAGAGTGATCCTCAAAGTCTCAGGTTGACCAGAATGAGGGAGCCACTTTCTGTTTATGAATAGGGCAGGACTTCCTTGATTCAAATTTGTGGCTCTCCATTGGGTCGTGTTAATAAGACTGAGAAAAATATGAGGAAGCAACTTCCATCATGAGCATCAATAGAGAGCAGAGTACACATCTGGAGGACAGATAAGCAGCCTATAAACTAACTCTCTAACTCTCTCTGTGTCTATATCTCTCTAACTAGGAGATAAGAATTCTGTGTGCCTTTTTGTCAATAGGTCCAAAAAGGCTAAGGAGAGCTATTCCCTGCCATCATCCTTTCAGAAGTAACTATGCGTCATATTTTCAGGATTTTTATTGTATTCTAATTTTATTATACAGATTAAAGAGTTGGTGCCCAATAGGGATAAAGTAAGAAAGTGGGCAATTTCCCTTGATGAATTCAAGTAGCCTGAGACAGATAAACTACATCACATGGTACCATAAGAATTAGATGATGAGACTGCTGAGCCACTGGCAATAATCTTTGAAAAACTTAACAAAGCAAATGTCTCAAATTTCTAGAAAAGGGAGAGAATGAAATCTGAAAATTATAGGCTAGTGAGCTTGACTTTGATTCCTGGAAAACTTAAAAAATTGTTATTAAAAAGGTCACAAGGTGGCAGTGGATAGAGCGCTGTGCCTAAAGTCATTAAGACTCAAGTTCATGAATTCAAATCTGACCTTAGACATTTACACCAGTTGTGTGACCCTGGATAAATCACTTAATTTTTTTGTCTCAATTTCTTCATCTATAAAATGAGCTAGAGAAGAAAATGGCAAACCACTTCAGTATCTGCCAAGAAAACCCCAAATAGCTCCCAAAGAGAAAACTTCTGGTTGCTGGGGTAAAAATGAAGGAAACTTTGACGGGACATGACCATTCCCTCATAGAATTCATGATAGAGGAGATGAAATACAGATTTTTTAGTAGATTTCAAAGAGGTCAGAGAAAGAATAAGCAGGATCTCATGAACTAAAATTCTAAGGAGAAAAAGATATTGAGATGATTGATAAACTCTCAAAAATGAACATTTAAAGACATAAAGGAAAATTATTCCATTGAGGAAGAAAAATAGGAGTTTCCTAAAGACAATTTTATATATATATATATATATATATATATAT
>NC_058133.1:46122294-46170027 GCF_016433145.1 Gracilinanus agilis | reverse complement strand
TTTTTTTTTTAACATTTATTAATATTCATTTTTAACATGGTTACATGATTCATGCTCCCCTTTCCCCTTCAACCCCCCCCCCGCGCCCCCCCCACCCTTGGCCGATGCGCATTTCCACTAGTTTTGTCATGTGTCCTTGATCAAGACCAATTTCCAAATTGTTCATGTGACATCATTTTGATGTAATTGTATATGAGTATTTAGCTAGGAATTTCCCTTGGTTGTCCATCATAGTTCATGTGTTTGATAGACTCCATTAAATCTCTCAAGCAAAACTGTATTTATTTAATGAAGTTTAAATCTCTGGTGGTCATCACCTAGAGATGACATGCTGTCAAGGTAAGATATTGTCTTTAAAAGAGTTTTAAATCCTTTATAGAAAAGTGAATTATTTCTAGTGGAGAGATACAAAAAATCTCATAATTGGCCAAAAACCTGGGCTGTCTTGTGAACTTTCTTATATTGCTTTTTTGCGAGTACAGTTTTTTTCTTCCTTTGTGTTCCTTGATTTTGTGTTATGCTTCCTTATATCCCCAGGATACACATAATAAGTCTTCTATATTTTTTTTGAATGAAGGAATGAATGAGTCCTGTTTTTTTTTAATGGAACTCCAATATAGATTTAATATGTCACTTTAACTGGGGTATTATTCCATTTTAAGGGACAGTGGCAGTTATAACCCAAAAAAGTCTCAAAATTTTCTCTCTGCAGTATGATTTTAATTGATAATAAAGACTGTTATCAGTACTGAAAAGGTAGAGTGGTAGGGCACTTGGAATAAAGCAAGTCTGGGTTCAAATAAGCCTTTGATACTGACACATTGTCACCCTGGGCAATTTACTTAACCTTTCAAAACCTCAAGCAACTACCTAGTATTTTTCTACCAATTCATAGACAGGTTGCAAGCTAATTCAGTAGAGAGAGTTCTGAGGCTAGAGCTGATAAAACCACAGATTTTTTGTGGTTTTGAGAATTGTTGCTGATATACAAAATTAACATTGCACTTTCTTTTACTAAACTTGAATCTTTATGATATACCTAATATTATATTATAAGTCATTTTATAACAGGATATTTACATTAGACTTGGGTTAAGATATTAAATAAATACTTTTTAAAAAAGAAAGATCTTTAATTTTTATTAAAAATAGTCATTTTAAAATTCCACATTAGGCTGAAAAGAATAATTTATATTATCTGGTAGGCTATTTAATCCAAATGTATCTTCCTCCTCCACCCTCCTTCATTCCCCAAAGAGACCATAGAAGGAAATACTGAATAATTTCAAAAATAGCACATTAATACCTCAGGTTGTTTTCATCCTGATTTCAATGATCACTGTTTACCTAATAATCTAAGGCCACTAAATTTCCACTAGCTTTGGTTTCCATTTCCCCAGTATAATTCCTTATCTACACAAAAGACACACAAAAAAGCCTCTCAAAATTACTGATTCTGTTTTTTTCTACCCAACTGTCTATCATCCCTTTGAATAGCTTGAGTGCAGAACACATCTGGAGTCTACTCTTTTCTTCTAGCACAGAAAATTCCAGGAACCAAATCTCACTGGACTCTGAGCACCAAAACAGTCTTTCAGCTGGTGATCTGAATAAATCTCCTCATTCACTTATCACACATAGACATGAATAGCCCTTTCCCACCTTAGATTATTCAAACCCTTTGGCAGAAATCAGGGGGGAAAAAACCCAAAGGAAAACCTCAGTTGTTGTAGGTTTGTTTGTTGTTGGTTTTTTTTTTTTCTTTTTTGGCCAAACTAAGGTTGTCAATTATTTTTGCCCTTCAGCTATGTTTGAAATTCTATTAAACTAACCCAATGCAAAAAGTGACAGCTGAAACCAGCCAAATAAATAGCTCTTGGTGAATCTGCCTCTTGTTCCCTAATAATGTTTTTGTGTTCACTCAGAATTTCAGCATTCAAAGGGACCTCAGAGGCCAACTAGTCCAACCAGTATCTGAAAGGCAATCTCTTTGACAGCATCATGACAAGTGGTCATGCAGTCTCTCCTTTAAAACTTTTGGTAAGGGACTCCTTCCCGAGGCAACTCTGATTTGAACTTTAAAAAGCTTTAAAAGGAGTTTACTTTTTTAAATGTAATTTTTTAAAAAAATTATTCAGATTTATTACATGACTTAAAACTCTTGAGATCTTTCTGCACAAAAACTCTATGTTGTAGGTAGCACCAAGTGTTTTATATTCATTTGACAGATAAGAAATCAAAAGCTCAGATTTACTGATTTGACTGAGTCTCACAACTAGTGTTGACTTGAGAGTCAGGATTCAGACCCAGGTTTCCTAAATCCATTCCCTTTACACCATTCTATTCTGTATCTGTATCATATGTCCTCAAGAGCTTTAAGAACTTACACTGCACATTCAAGAGAACTTAGTCACCAGAGTTAATTTAATATAGCGTGTTGGGGCATCCTTCCCAAATAATGAGATAGATTCCCCAAGGAATTGCCATCCCAGGTCATTCCATGAGCCCACATTCCCCTAAAAGCATAATTCGTGAGCTCCTATTCATGTGCTTACCTTTAATAATAAACCAGAAGACAGATATAAAGGAAAGGCATTTCTTGAAATGGCATAAGAAAAAACACTGTAGCAAAGCATTTCTTCCTCAAGCTTGGGGTGCATTCTCCCATGAATATAAACAGCGTCAGTGGTAAAGGAAGGACTTACTCACACACTTCTATACTACAGGACCTTTGATGTCATTTAGTGACTGACTACAGGTCTGCTGATGCTCATGTCTTCCAAAGATGTCACCTCACTGCTCATGTCAAGCCTGGTCCCTGTTGGTCTCGGGCACTATTTAGCCAGATGTAATCTCTCCTGTTCGATGTTCTTCTGTTACACACTGTTCTACCAGATGCTCCTCTGCTGGACTCACAGTTGCTGCTTGACTATAATCCATGCCAGATGTTGCTGTTCCAAATGCTCCTTTGCCAGGTGCTGAGAAGCTAAACACATAGTCTCTGCTGGATACATGATCTCAAACTGAAATCTTTGACTATTTCTTCAAAGGAAGAATAGGTGCTGCCATACTCTTTCAGCTTAAAACCCAATGGCTTTGTGAAGCTCTTTTAGAGAAGGCAGAACAATCTTATTCTAAGTGAGACCAGCAAAAAGCCTCCCTAACCTTATCCTTTCCAGGGCCCTGTCTGATTCCCAACACTAGATTCTCATCCCACAGGACAGAGATCCTTAGAACAAAGAGCAGGGTCATCTCTGCTAGCTATTGCCCTCAAGTTTAGTCTTGCCCTTGGACTCCTTTTCCTAATGAGGGGTTTGAGTTCCTTAGTCAGAGATTTCATCTCATTTCATAATGATCACTCCATAGATTTCCCAAATTTTCATATCTGAAGGCTCAGCTATAGACCTGCAGTTGTTATTTACACAACAGCTCTCAACATTCTGGGGTTCAGGGCACTTCCATTTTTCAAACTAAGCCTTTGCCTTCTGCCACCTAGGAACCTGGCACAGTAATGAGCCAAACCCAGAGGTCAAGGTCATTGGTCTCTGCCACTGGCCTTTCCTGGCCTTTTTGAATGCAGATAGAGCCCACAGTTTGGCAGCTTTCATAGCATTCACTCATACTAAGAATTAGCCTATGTGATACTGATTTAAGAGCTTGAAATCTGGTGGGTTGGAAGAATACTTGTTTAGGATTGGGTTTGGATTTTAATCCCAGTACTCATTGATATACTTGATCTTTCTAGCTTTCTATTTCCTTCCCTGAAAAATGCCATTAATTCCTTTCTTATACTCATCTTAGAAGTAGAATGTAAGAAGAAAAACAGATCTGTTGGAGCTTTCCAAAGAACTTAAAATTTAAACTATTTGAGTTGTCCTTACTTTTCATCCTCTAGCTATAGATCGTGAGGTCCCACAGTGGGAAGAACTGACAGAGAGAGATCTCTTCTTTCTGTAGGTCATTACAGGAATTTACCAAGTCATGATAGTAACTAAGGTGTTACTATATCTGTCCAGAGCTGCAACACTACCATTCAATGACTGGCTTTTAGTCTCATTTTTTTTTCAGGGAATAGAGAGAGAGTTAGATACTTTCTTGACTTATTAGCTGTGGCAATCTTGTATCAATCACTTCCCTTCCTTTGGGCCTCAGTTCTCTCATCTTCAAAATAAGGGGATTAGACTAGGTGATTTCCAAGGTCTTTTGAGCTCCAACACTGCAAGAATCTATGATTTAGCATTTTGATAACTATATTCTTCAAACAAGTTCTGCATTTAAATGTTTTGATCAGTTTTCATTGAGTCTCTTCCATTCTGGCTGAATAATTAATGCCAGGCCAGCTTTGATGGTTGATTTGAATTTCATTCCCATAAACTCACTGAAATGTATTTCTTTCTGATGAAATGTTTTTAATGACTATAGTCAGTGTTAGTCAGGAAGTCAGTAAGCTTCCACTGTGTGTAGCTCACTGTGCTGGATGATCTAGGGGGGAAGACAACGTCAAGAGCATTCCATTTTCAAGAAATATGAGAAGTTAGGTTGGAATTCCAGTCCAGGAATTGGTTATGTGTGTGTGACTTTGGGTAAGTCACTTCTCTCTGGGTCTCAATTCCTCTTCTGTAAAATGAGGAGGTTAGACTAGATCAGTGATTCCCAAAGTGGGCGCTACTGCCTCCTGGTGGGTGCTGCAGCGATCCATGGAAGCGGTGATGGCCACAGGTGCATTTATCTTTCCTATTAATGGCTATTAAAATTTAAAAACAAATTAATTTCCAGGTGGCTAAGTAATATTTTTTCTGGAAAGGGGGTGGAAGGCCAAAAAAGTTTGGGAACCACTGGACTAGATCATTTATGAGGTCTCTTCTAACTAGCTAGAGCTGCGATCTTACATACAAGAGAGATACAAGAGACTGAGTCTTTGCACAGACTATATTCTAGTTAGAGAGAAAATATTTCACATGTGAAGTGAACTGAGACAATTATAAAGCAATTTATCAACAAGTGACCTAGAATGTAAGCTCCTTTAGGGCAGAGACCACTCAGTCTGATGCTGATATTCCCAGTACTTACTACATGCATGACACCCAGTTAGAACTCAGTAAGTGCTGACTGAAACAAACATCACAGAAACTCTGTAGAATACTGCTTCAGTATCATGCATAATAAATGGGACTCTTTTCATGATGAACATTCTTTTCATTAGCATTTAGCAAAGGTAGCTTCAGTGACAATTTTCCTTGACCTAATAGAACTCTTGGCACCACAACAAAACAATTCAAACCAATGTTGACTTAACAACAATTGGGAAGCAGAGATGACTTGGAACAATTTTTTATGTATTTCCTATAGCAATTTTTGATGTTTAAAATGCTTTGCTGAGTTGATATTCTATTCCAGGCTGTGAAGTCTTAGAAGATTCTTTTTAAGCCTGGCCTCTATGTTTCAGGAGTCAACGATTAGTGGGCATTATACCTATCCTAGGAGGTAAACAGAATTCTTTAAACTTTGTTTAATAAGAGCAATAAAAAGCAGATTTCAAGTGTTGGGAATAATCTGTGCGTTGAATCCAATTCTGAATTCTCGACCATGTCTAGGTGCATGGAAGCACCACAATGTTAGGACCAATGCCACTAATATATTGACATTCTACCTAGAGGGGCTAAAGGACATCAACATAGAGACAAAAACTATGCATCAATGAGATTGAAACTAGGATGAAAGTTTATTCTTCCATCAACAAGTCCCTAGATATGACTGCATATGTGACTAGTTAGAGGTGAAGAGTATGATGCCTTATTAAAACCAAGGTTTATGTCTCACTTGCTTCCAAAAAGGTTTTGAGATAATTTATAAAGTTAATAAATTTCAAAAATGTGAAAATGCAAAATAAAAATTCACCAAAAAGCAGCTCAAAGGGACAAACAAATATTCAATTCTATTTGATTCAATAAATGCTTATTAAACTCTTAACTCTGTGATGTTATATGCTTGGCACTGGGAATGAATACAAGAGGAAAAAAACTGAATAGTTTCAATTTTCAATGAGTTTCTGTTTTTACTGGGGAGATATAATATGTATACAGATGAGTAAGTATAAGGCAATTCAAGGAGAAAGGAAGAATGACTGGGAACATAAGTATTTATGCAATACCTACTTATGTGCCAGGAACTGTGCTAAGCAAGCACTTTATGAATCTTATCTCATTTGATCCTCCCAATAACTACTCTGGGAAGTAGATGCTGTTATTACTCCCATTGTACAGTTGAGGAAACTGAGGCAAATACAAATTAAATTATTTGAACAATAGGATCAGGGAAAGTTTCGTGGAAACCAGTGGTATTTGAGGTGAGCTTTAAACAAGAAGGTCTCTGAGAAGAGATATGAAGACACTCTGGGTATTTGTAGTTAAGGGCTAAATTTATTTCTGGCAGTGAAGGCAAACACAGAAGTCCACTGGGTCCACTTAATTCCTAAATCTACTTGCTAGAGAAGCTGACCACAGGCAACAGCAAAGTCGATGAACTGCAAGGTGGGCTTTTCACTAGCTTAAGGTAATAGGAGACCTAGATTCATCCTAAATTTGCCTTTGTTGGTAACTGATGGGAAGAAAATACAATATTAATTTGCTCTTACTAGGCCTCTGAATCCATATGCTTGCAGGCATGATGAGTCTCATTTGGTTTGAAGTAGAACTTCTATTAGACAGAACTGGAAACTGTATCAGACAATTTTGCACATGTTTATGTCTTACCTCCCCAACTAGACTATAAGCTCTTTGGGTATAAAATGTATTTTACGCTACAAAATCAATGGACCATAAATCATATTTTTTTAAAATAATTAATTATTTAAATATTAATGTCCTCTCCAGGACTACTATTCTGACTCCCACTTGAAGGCTGAGTCCCTAGAAGAAAACTACTCTTCCTAGTTAGGGTTTTATCTTTGAGATTGAAATTTCTAATACCATCACTCATGAACCCCACACTGGTATGTTTCCCTTTTTCAATTAACCATAGCTTTTAGAAAAAGGTAGAATGAGAACATTAGTTATAAGAAACATTCACCAGCCAAGTGGAAGTGTATTTTTCCCTTGAAACTTTGGTGAGAGTGAGCTCAAGCTCAAAGTATAATAAGAGTGAAGCTTACTTGTCATTTCTTCCCAGTGTCCCTGTGTTTCTTAGTACCCTCTGCTATTTTTAATACTACTCTACCATTGGTGCCAAAGAAGTGAAAGGGATTACATAGGGACATTGTACATTATTTGTTTCATAGAGTGGTATGGACAAATTTGTCATTTTCAAGTAGATAGTCTGATAGTGAACCTCTTCATACTTGGTTAGAATAGTCCTCAGAAAATGGGCATAGTTCACTCTTTGGACATAGACAAATTAAGCTCTCTGTTGTTGGAAGAAGTACAAATCAATGTAGTCACAGATCCCCTGAAGTAAAGGAATATGAGAGTATATCCGGGGTATGGTATCATGCCTGGCATACAGTAAGCATTAAATAAGTTTCCTGAATTACACTGAACTTTGTGAGGTAGGCAGTATAAGTCTTGTCATCACCATTTTTACCTATGAAAAAGTTAGGAATATCAGGTAATAGTTTTCTTTCAGTTTTGTCTCTCCCTGATTTTAGTCTTCAAGATCATATTTGTATCACGAGGAATTTGGTAGGATCCATCTTTTTCCTGTTTTGTTTTGTTTTCTTACAAACTTCTTATGTAATTTTGGAACTGATTTTCTTTTAATGATTGAAAAAATTCACTTGTTTTAAAGCCAGCTGGTCCTAAGGTATTTTCTTTGAGAATTAACTTAATAAGCTGAGTTTGAATAGGGATAAATGTAAAATCTTATATTGGTTTCGATGAAACAGTATAATGGGAAAGCACCAGGGGGCAAGGGAAATTGAATTGGATTTAAAGGCTAGGGACTAGGTCCAAATGATGGCCCTGCTGCTTCCTAGGGTAACACAGTTGGGTGTCACTGGGAAGAGTAGGGTCAGCTGGCCAGTGCTGGATCCCTTCTGCTCCCTTACCATTTTTGAAGAGGGTAGAGGAATTTCTCCCAGCTTTTGCCTGTTTCTTCCCTGGTGGGTAGTTTAAAGTGTGATCTTTTCTTCAATTACTTACCTCTTTTCTCTTTGGAGATTTAATCCATGATAGCCTCTTATAATTATTAACTTGACTGTTGGCCTAGGGACAATATGATGGCCCTTGGGCTCACATGCTCCCTTCCTCTGCTTTTTTATGGTTATTTATATCAGATGAAAAGTTATAAGGATAATCATAATAACTCAGAGCTTCCCCACTTAGAAAACTTTTAACATTCAGATAACAGCTTGGCACTCTGCCCTAATTAAAAATTTTGCATCTCTCCATCTCACCCCTGTCCTTTCATTGTCTGAAACAAAATCAGATAGTGGAAATATTTAGGTAAAATAATTTTTTTAAGTAAGTAGATTATATTACAGTGTCTGTTGCTAAATAGGGATAGGGAGTAGTAAAGTTTGGGAAAGAAAGGATCCTTTTTTGGAGCTTCTCTGTGTCTTTTGACTGAGTAGAGCTTAGTGTAATCAGGAGCTTCTGTTGGGGTCCTTAGTTCAAAGATGCCTGCAGAGATCCAAAGGCCTACTTGAATCTCTGCTCACTTTAGATCTGCCTTTCTTTCAGTTTTTTCTGTGGTTGTTTGTCCTTATGCCTTTGATACTTTACAGTTTGATTTTTTTCTAGTTAGGTCCCAGGTAGAGTTACGATGTCAGTCTCTCACTCTTTCCTCTCAGCTCTCTCAAAAGTATCTCTTTTAAAACTCCCAGGTTCAAGTTCCCTTCTTTTAGCTTAAAGATCATGATATTCCAAACTATTTTTAGGGTCATAAGGAAATGTTTATCCCTCTGAACTACAATTCCCATGCTAGATAGTTCTTAAATCCCCATTATTTACCACCCTATTATTTACCAATCTGACCTCGAGCACTTAATCTCTCTCTACCCTAGAATTCAGAGTTCCAAGGGATCTGAATAGTCATATAGTCTAATTCATACATTAAACAAGAATCTTCTTGATGACACACCCAACAAGTGGTTATCAATTTTTTGCATAAAGACCTCCAAATGAGAAGGAACCTCAAATTTCCCAAGGAAGCCCAGGCTCCTTTTATTATAAATTGCCTTAATCCTTGCATTTTTACTTAAGCCAAGACTGATTTTTTTTCTTTTTTTACAATTTCCATCCATTAATCCCAATTCTACCTTCTAGGGCCAGAAAGAAGAATTTAAATCCCCTTTTCTTCCATGTAACAGCTCTTCAAATGCCAAGAGAAATATCATTCCTCTACCCCTTACCTCAAAACAGGAAAATTACAATACTGTACAATTAGATGACTTGCAACAAAATTCAAAGACTTCACTTAGTTGATGGAAGTCAGAATGCCATGTAGAGGACCTAGCAGTAAAACATGGGGCATCAATTGTTTTTAATCTTCTTTCTGATTACAATGCATTAGTTTAACAACCATGAGCTACCAAGAACAACTTTAATCTAGGACCATAGTTTTCTATCTTTCCTAGCATAAAAGACCCTGCAGATCCAACTGTTTTCTGTCTGACACTACAAATATAATCTCCCCCAATTAGCAGGAAAAAAACTACTGCCTGTAAGGAAAATCCAATGAGGTGGTCTGGCTTTTATTGATGTTAGCAATGAAATCACTAAGGAGACCTAGGGGAATTGTCTGTAAAATGAAAGAGTTGTCTAGACTTCTAAGGTCCCTTCCAACTTGAAATCTAGTATTCTATTAAGATGGACTTCATATGGATAAGCACCATTTCTTCTGATAAAGGCCTAAGGGTTTTAGTAGTCTAAATGCTCTACCCAAGTCAAAAGTGCATCATAGCAGCCCTGAAAGCTAGTATTTTAAGCACCATTAAGAGACAGTACTAGTTTCCAGGATTAGGAAAATGATCATATTTTTGTACACTGATGCACATAGCTGCAGCAACAGGTTCATTTCAGAGTGCCACTTTTTAGGGAGAACATTCATAAGCTGGAGAACATTTAAAGGAGGTAACCAGGGAGGTAAAGGACCTTGAAGTCATGCCATCATGACATATGTGGATTAGTTAAAGGAATCTTTAGGTGAAGTTTAACTTGGAAAAGAGAAGCTTTGGGAATGGAGAGGGCTAACATGAGAGCCATCTTTAGTATTTGAAAGGTCAACTTCATGAAAGAAAGCTTAGACTTACCTTGTTTAGTTCTAGATCAGAAATTTGGAGCAATGAGGGGAAGTTGAAATGAAGTAGCATTAGGCTTGAACGAATGAAAAACTTATTAACAATTAAAACTGTTCATTCAAATTCTTATCTTCATTCTCTTTTTCAAGGCTATTTTGACTCTGTGAATACCTGTGGAGAGCATTTCAACAATTTTTTGTTTTTAGATTTTCCTCAAAAAGACATAAGAAACCAACCTTATTTTATAGCAGAAAGAGTACTAGGTTTGGCATAAGAAGACCTAGGCTTAAATCCAGGCTCTGTCCCTAACTAGCTGTTTGGATTTAAACTTCTTTCCATGCCTTATTTTCCTCATATGGGAGTTAGATTAGACTAGATGATACTTAAACTCCCTTTCAAACCTAAAATCCTCTAATCCTTTGATCCGCTAAATCAAACTGCTTTCATATTCTAAGCCAAAAAGTCTTCTTTGATATTTTGAAAATAAAATGACAGCCCTCAAAAATTCCCCAGAGAAAGGGCTCATTAAATTTTTTTTGGGGGGGGGGGTCATGAACTCCTTTGGCAGTCTGCTGAAATCTAAGGACCCCTTTTCAGAATAATTTTTAAAATGATTAACATAAAATACATAGGATTTCAAAATAACTCAATTATATTAAAATAGTTATCAAAATGTAAAAAAAAAATTTCATGGATCCTCTAAAATCTATTCACTTACCCCTTTGAGATCTGTGAACTCCAGGTCTATGGACCCATGGGGGACTTCCAGGAAATAATAATAGTACTAGCTTACACATATAATAATAGCAATAACTTACATTTATATAACATTTTGAGATTTACAAAGTGTTTTACTTACAAAAAAATGAGGCAGATAGTATTATTATTCTGGTTTTACAGATGAGTAAACTAAGGTTTCCTCAGAGATGTTAAAAAACTTTTCCAGAGTCAGAGTATTAGAACTCAAATTCAGGGCTTCTAACTCTAAGACCAGACCTTTCCACTATTGCCTACTAAGAGAAGCTCAGGAAATATACCTCCAGGGAAGCAGAGATACTTCATAGATCAATTGGGCTTCTCTTGTAATTGTAGTCAATAAACTATATGGTGCAATTCAATCTTCTACCGCTTCCTGACATTTTAGAGTTAGACAAAAGCTATATTTATCATCTTGCTACTTGTGAATCAGTAAACCTGCTAACATAAAAATTGCTTAATCCTGATTCTCATGAAAAGAATTCATCCTGTGTCTTTAGAATTATTCTGTGGTAGTTAGGAACACACTCCAGGCATTAATGGATCAAATTTTCTGAAGCAGATCTAGGTCAGAAACTTGTTTGTACAATGTGGAACTTATTTGATGGGTTCCAGAGCCCCCAGAAGGTCAGGTGTAAAGTAAATAGGCAGAGACTATAATAGTAGCTAGTATTTTGAGTCCTAAAGCAACTCTATGGGGCAAGTGTTATGGCAGGAATTCTTAATCTGGAGTTTGGTGGGCTCAGTGAACTTGGATGGGAAAAAAGTTACTCCTTTATTTTCACTAACTTCTAAATGAAAGTTAGCACTTCCTTTGATGATGGATATAGGCAATAAACCAGTTGTATTAGCAGTCCTTGAGCTTTTGTCACCAACAGGAATCAAACATATTTTCATATTCTATTACAGGTGTTGCAGATATCTCAGGATATCATTTACACCCATCACTACTTTAAAATTACTATAGTTATTAGGTCCATGGCTAGATCATCATGAGGTAGAAGTATTCAAGTCTATAGAACATGTTTGGATAAAATGGATTTCCTTTGAAATCTGTGGGTTTAATTTTATCCATTTAACAACATGGTTTTGAAAAGAGGTCATCAAACTGCCAAAGGTGGGAGGTTCATAAAACAAACAAAAAAAGAAGAAGAACCCATGGTATCTATTGGCATTATCTTGGAATTTGTTTGGTTCCATGGAAAGAGGACTGAAATCCCAGAGAGGAGAACTTGAGTTTGACTCCCTACTCTTCTGTTTACTACCCATGAAACAATGGGTAAGTAATCACCTCTTAGTCCCAGTGTCTTCATCTATAAAAATGAAAGGTTAGACTAAATCAGAGCTATCAAACATCCTGCAGAGGACTGTTTTATAACACTCTGCAGAATAGCCAGAGCTAGATTGGAATGTAATTGGGAAATTTAACAAAATAATGAAAACACACACACACACACACACACACAACCAGATAACATTACATTTGAAATCTAAGTCATTGTGCTGCCGACAGGGATCCTTAATGACTCCTTACTAAGCTCAAGTGTACTAGATGACTTCCAAGATCCCTTTGAGTTCTAAGTGTATAGGAACTTTAATTGGCAGGTGAGGAATTAGCCTCAAGGAACTGAAGTGACTTGACTTGCCCGTGGTTAACTGATTTTTCCTGACTCTAAATCAAAGGTATATAGTCAATGCTCTGTCTCGGACATCCTTTTTCTTTTTTTGGTGGTGGTTGTGGTATTTCTAAATTATACTTTGACTGCTAGAATGTAAGAGAAAAGGCAATGAGCAGGAGAAAAAAATGAAAATGGATGAAATTGCTAGAAAGGATTTTCAATTAAGGAGTTTCTATGTTTTTTAGTTTTGTCAGTAAGAAACTTTGCTTCAAATGGTTGTGGAAATTCATTTATTCAGCTAACACTCAAATGAATATAAATAGCAAACAGGGACTGAGAGCCAGGCCCAGAGATGGGAGGTTCTGGATTCAGATTTGAGCTCAGATACTTCCTGACTATATGACCCTGGGCAAGTCATTTAACCCCCCATATTATGAAAGGGAGATCTGGAAAACAGATATACCCCCTACCTATAAGGAGTTTATATACAATTCAGAGAAATGCCATATTTGGGAAATAGCAAATAGATGATTTGGGCTGGAATGTGGAATGTATCAGAGATTGGAATTGGATTATGAAGATTTTTGAGGGCAGAGACAATTCCATTTTGTCTTTGAGTCCTCAGTGCCTAGCAGTGCCTCCCGTTAATAGCTGCTTATTGGGGGTGTGGGGGTGTGGGGGGAGAAGAAAAGAGAAATTGAAGGATATACTTTGAACGAGGACCATAGATTTAGAGCTGAAAAGGGGCCTTATCAATTATCTAGTGCCAGTCTAGATTCTAGAGACCATCACTCCTCCTTTTATTATTTATTATTATATTTTATTATAAACTAAAACACCAAGGAGGGTATGAATTGCTCAGAACAGAAGCCAGAATCCAGAACTGGTCGTGTGACCCCAAGATTACAGGTTTGGGTTCTCAAACTCAGAACCTGCCCCCTCTCCCCTCTTATTTCTCCCTTCCTCCCTCACTCCCTGCCCCTTCTCCATTCCCTAATCCTTTCTCTCCCTCCCCTCCCTTCCCTTCCCCTCCCCTCCCCCCTTTCCCAATCCCCTTCTCTTCCCCCTTTCCCAATCCCCTCCCTTTCCCTTCCATCCCCCTCAAACTCTTCTCCCTCCCTCTCTTCTCGTCTCTACTCTCCTCCTTCTTCTTCTTTACACCTTTCGTTTCCCTCCTTTCATCTCTCTCTCCCTTCCCTCCTCCCCCTTCTCTTCTCCTAGCCCTAGGGCCCAAACCAGCGACCCGGAAGCGCACTGCAGCCTGGGCCGGAAGCGGAAGTACTTGAGTTCGGGCCCCTCACACTGGAGACCGCGGCATGGCGCGCAGCGGGGAAACCGGCGGCGGAGGCGAAGACCGGCGGGGTTTAAAGCGGAAAGCTCCTGCTGCCCCTCGGGAGGACTCCGAGGATGGGGCGGCGGGGAGCGGGGCCCCAGAACAGCCGCGGCCTGCAGCTTTCCCGCCTGGCTTCAGCATCTCGGAGATAAAGAACAAGCAGCGGCGCCACTTCATGTTTGTGCGCTGGAAGCAGCAGCAGCGAAAGGTGCCTGAGGCCGGGGCGGGCGGGCGGGAGGGCAAGAGGTCACTGCGGGGCTCCCGGGTCACAGGAACTGAGCTCCGGATGCGGGCTGACCGTGTAAAGTAGCACCAACCCACGCAGGAAGGGACCTCGCCGGCCACCTACTCCAGTAGCCCCCCAAGGCCTCCCGCCCTTTACAACCTCTTCTCTTCGCCTTGCGAGGCTACTGCTCCGGGCCCTCCCCTCCATGCCAACCCTTCAAACACTTGAAGAGAACAGCTAAGCCTCCTTCCCCTTTCTCTAAGCTGGCTCAACCTGGCCAGCCCTTTCAGTTCTGAGTTCGGTTCTGAATCCATTTGACTGCATTATTCTCTAATCCAGTCCATCACTAACTTCCCAAGTACGGTATGAGATACTTTGTCAAAAGATTGGCAACAGAGTAAGTAAACTATTCATGTCAGTCCCCTCATCCAAGTTAGTAATTTTGCTAGAA
Organism: Gracilinanus agilis; assembly: GCF_016433145.1. Lineage (NCBI taxonomy): Eukaryota > Metazoa > Chordata > Mammalia > Didelphimorphia > Didelphidae > Gracilinanus > Gracilinanus agilis. The sequence continues at coordinate 46,155,408 of NC_058133.1, read as the reverse complement.
AAAGAGGCAAGAGTGGTCTGGCTTGACTTGTACTTCGATAAGCACCTACTGTGTATCAGGTACTATGCTAAACACTTTACAAATATTTCTCATTTGATCCTCACAACTACTCGGGGAGGCTAGGTGCTAATCTGGCCATTTTACAGATGAGAAAGGTAGGGCAGACAGATTAAGTGACATGCCCAGGATCACATAGCTGGTAAGTCTCTTGACACAGGATTTGAACTCACAGCCTTCCTCTTGATTCCAAACCCAGCACTCCCTCCTCTGGGTCACCTGGTTATTCTCCTCTGGACACTTCTCAACACGTAAATGTTCATTTTGAACTATGGTACCCAAAAACGAAAACAGCATTCCAGTGAATCTGACAGTTGTACAGTGAGTCTATATTCTTGGAAGCCATGCTTTCTTAATGTCTTTCAAGATTGCATTAGCTTTTTTCGAGTCCACTGAAGCTTTTCATCTCTTCCTAAACAACTACTAGCTATAATTATGCCCTCCTTCATCTTATACTTATGAAGTTAGCTTTTGGCACTCATTTGTAAAACTGTACGTCTCACCCTATTGAATTTCATTTGTTGGATTCAGCCAAAAGTTCTGTTCGGTCAAGATCTTTTTGGGTCTCAACTCTGTCATCTGAGATACTATCCATCCCTCCTAGCTTTGTGTCATCTGCAGATATGATGAACATAACATTTAAAGGCATGCTGGGCCTGGAGTCAGGGAGGCCTGAGTTTACATTTGGCCTGTGCAAGTCACTTAACCTCTTTGCCTCAGTTTCCTCATCTATAAAATGGGGCTAATAATAGTATCTACCTTCCAGGGTTATTAGGAAGGTCAAATGAAATAATACTTTACTTTTATATAAATGTTGGCTGTAATAATAATAATAATATTTGTCATAAATGTCTTTATTCAAGGCATAGTTAAAAGAAAGTTAAAACATTTCAGGACATAGCACAGATCCCTGGAATCCTCCATTGGGATCCTCCTGGTGAACCATTACCAATTTTACTCTTAGGAGTCCTCTAATCAGTTCTGAATCCATCCGATTGTATTTTTACCTAAACCAGTCTTTAATTCTCCATCTTCCCAAGAATAGTATGAAATACTTTGCCAAAAGTTTGGCAATCGTATAGGTAAAATATTCATAGCCGTCCCCTCATCCACTTTGGTAATTGTTAGAAAAAGAAGCTGTAGTCTGGCATGACTTCTACTTGATAGAAACTTTGCAATCACTATTTCCTTACCTACATGTTCATTGTTTATTGCTTTAATGATCTCTTCTAGAATTTTCCTAGGACTCAAAGCTAAACCCACAAGCCTGTAGTTTGCAATCTTTGTTCTTTTTCATTGTTTGAGAATTGGGATAACATTTCCTCTTTTTCAGTCTTGTACCATCATCTTTTCCTGTGAAATTTCAATTCTTTCTAATGGTGCCTCAAGAGTCACATTTGGCTGATCTTTCAGGATGAGGATGTTCATCTGGGCTAAAGGACTTTAGTTTATCAAGGCCAGCTGGGTGCTTTTTATCTCCTTACCTCTGGTATCAACTCTCACTTAGTCAAATCTGTTCTCTAGCACTTCAGTTTTCTTAGCCTCAGCTACCTCTTCTGTACAATGGAGATGATGATATATCTCTTGTATTGGCCCTTAAAGAAGGGACTGATTTTGTCACTCCCTTATTTGATGAACTTCAGGGGCTCCGTGTTACTTCAAGGATCAAATTGAAACTCATTGTTTGGTATCTAAAGCCTTTCCTAACTGAACTCAAGGCACTTTTTCTAGCCCTATTATGATCATATTCCTGCTCATGTGAAACTGATTTTATGATACTCCCTTTCTGTACCTCTGTAATGACCATCCCTTCTTTCCTTCTTATCAAGAATCCCCGTCTTTATATGATTTAATATATGTACGTATCTTCCAGGGATATATTATAAACTTCATGAAGGCAAGAACTGTTTTACTTTTTATTCTGAATTTAGCAAACACAAAATTAGCATAAACATTATAGAAGAGAGAGGAAAGGATTATACATGAAACTGAACATCTACAGCAGAATATTTACATGAAACTGAGAACCTTTCTCATATAGAGGTTATTTATATTTTAAAGTCTGTAATAAATATGACAAGCTAACTTTTCAAAGCTGTCCCATTTGTGATTTCTTCTGGCCTTTCTGTTCACTTTTTTAGTGGCAGTGGTAGAACCTAGTTTACCTCCTGTCTTCTCCCTCCTCTGATGAAAAAAAAATCAGAAAAACAAAGCCCTTGTGACAAAAATGCAAAGTTAAACAAAGCAAATTCCCACATTGGCTATGATTATCTTACTTTTGTACTTTTATTCCAAGCACCTCTCTCAGTGATCTCTGCATATGACTCCCAGTTCTGTTGCTGCCAAGCTTCTACTTTACAAGTTGCCTATTGGCATCTCCAACTGAATGGCTTGATGGTATCTTGAATTCAAAATATTGAAAATAGAACTCAAAATCTTTCCCTCCAAACCTGATTTTCCTCCAAAATTCCATTTCTCTCTAGGGTACTGCCATCTTTCCAGTTTTGTAATCTCACAAGCATTTATTAAGCACCGACTATGTGCCAGGCACAGAGCTTACCAGGAGATACAAAGAAAGGCTAAGATAGTCCCTGTCCACTATAATATATTATTAGTATTATAGTCTAATGGGGAGATAGCATGTTAGCAGTTATATCCAACAACACATACACAGGATTAATTGGAGATAACAGCATCAGGCAAAGGAGGGTGGAGTGGATGCCAGTCAATGAAAAAGTACTTAGTTGGGAGTGAGGGCATCTTTTGTGATGAGCAGCCAGCAAGGAGACTTGTGTTGCTATATGGTAGAGTGTGTAGAAAACAATAAAATGTAAGAAAATTAGAAAAGTAGGAAGGGGCCAAGTTACGAAGGGCATTAAAGATTTTAATGGACTTTAGAAGCCTAATAGGATTTTGTATTTGATCCTGCAGGAATTAGGAAGCCACTGGAATTTATTGAATAGATTGTGCTTTAGGAAGATCAATTTGATAGCCAGGTTGGAGGGGAGCCTTCAGAGAAGAAAGACTTGGGACAGATAGTAGAGAGGCCACCCAGAAGGCTGTTGTAGAAGTCTAGCCTGAGGTAACTTTGTAGTTATCCTCAACCCTTTTCTTTACCTTATACTCCTTGTGCAGTCAGTTGGCAAATCTTTGCTATTGCACCTCCATGTCATCTCCCCTTTTATTCATTTACATGGCCATTACTCTAGTTTAGTGCCTTCTCTCTCCTGAACTGTTGCAGTAGCCTCCTAAATGGATACCCAGCTTTCAGTCTTTCCCTTCAATTCCTATAAAATACAAGTATTAAAATATTCTTTTTTTTTTTTTAAACCTTTAACTTTCTGTGTATTGGCTCCTAGGTGGAAGAGTGGTAAGGGTGGGCAATGAGGGGGTCAAGTGACTTGCCCAGGGTCACACAGCTGGGAAGTGTCTGAGGCCGGATTTGAACCTAGGACCTCCCGTCTCTAGGCCTGTCTCTCAATCCACTGAGCTACCCAGCTGCCTTAAAATATTCTTAACACTCAGATCTGGCCTTGTCATTCCTGCTAAGTTCAATGACCCCCAGTTGCCTTTAGGTTAACATACAAATTCTTCAGCTTGGAATCTAAATCCTTCACAATTTGACTATATCCTCCTTTTCCAGGTTTGTATCACATTACTCTCCTTATCCTCTGTTAAAGCCAAGTCTACTTGTTGTTACCTGAACTTATCATTTGTTCTTCTACCTCAGTGTCTTTTCATGGGCCTTTTCACTCCTATCTCAGAGATAGCTGGTGGCGCAGTAGTTAGATTGCTGGCCTCTGGAAGATATGAGTTCAGATGTGGCCTCAGACACTTAGTAGCTGGCTAACTTCTGCTGCCCCATTTCCTTCAATTGTATAATGGGCATAATAATAGCACCTACTGCACAGGGCTATTGTAAAGATTAAATGAGATAAAATTTGTAAAAGTTTTAGCACAGTGCCTGGCATATAGTGGATGTTATATAAATGCTTCTTCCCTTCCCTCCATCCTTACCTCTTGGGATCTTTGGCTTCCTTCAAGGTTCAGATCATGTCACCGACAGAAAGCTTCCTTGATCTGCTATTCTTTTCCTTCTCAAAAAGATGTTTATACTTTTCTAAAACTGTTCTAATTCACCAGCAAAAGGAAATAATAGGTAACAATTATATGGGTCTCTGAAGTTTACAAAGGGCTTTATACTTATTTTCATTTGATCCTTATAACCCTGTGGGAGGCATTATTATCCTTATTTTAAGATGAGGAAACTGAGGCTCAGGTTGTTACTCACATATAGTTATAGAATTCCAATTTTAAAACTTGAAGGAACCTTGGAGATCATCAAAAATGAACTGACAAGGGTTTGTCTAGGCTTTTGTTGAGGATATCCAGTGATAGAGATCTTCAGTATCACCACATCTGAAACAAGGCATGCCACTATTGGTTAGGTTCTATTGGTTCTAATTGTTAGGAGAATTTTCCTTCCATTAATCCTAAATGACCTCTTTTCAATGACTACTTTTTGCTCCTCTCTCTGTTCTCTGGTGCCAAACAGACCAAATCTAATTCTTCTTTCATGTGACACCCTGTCAAATGCTTAAAGACAGTTGTCAAGTCCTGTCTTCCCTACCCCCAAGCCTCTTTCTAGTTTAAAAAATCTCCAGGTTCTTCTGCTAATCCTTTTGGCAAGGATTTGAGGTCCTTTACCATTCTTTAGGGCTCTTCAGTACTCTGAAGTTTATCAGTATTCTTCTTGAAATTTGGTAGCCATTAATAAACACATATTGTACTTTGACCAGAGTGGAGTGTTATAGCAGGACCATCACTTTTTTTTCCCCTAGAAGATAGTGTTCTTTTAATAGAGTTCAAGATTGCATTAGTGTTTTTGGATGTCATATCAGTCTCAATTAATATTGAGCTTGCTAGCCATTAAAACTGCTAGATCTTTTCAGACAAATAGGTGACTAACTATGCCTCCATTGTCTTTCCTTTTTTTTTTTTAAACCTGAAGTAGAAGTCTTATATTTAAAATTCATCAGACTATAAATTTGAGAGTGGGGATTGTTTCATTCATTGTATTTGTTACAAGTTCATGGCAATAGTAGATGCCTAATAAATGTTTGATGATTGATTAAACCCCATTAAATTTCATCCTTTTTGAGTACCAATATGCTAGCCTAGTATGATCTTCTTTCTTTGATAGAGAAAATAGTCTCATGTTAAGAGTTTTGCAACTCCACTTTCTTTCTACCATAAATTATAATCTTACCCACCCAAAGTAGCAACTTTCTTCTTTGATCCTTTTCTTTTCTCAGTATAACTTAAAAAAAAAAAAAGACAAAAAACCCTTTCAAAACAAAAAGCTTTTTGTTGGCCTAGCATTCCTCACTAGCCTTAATTCATTCAGAGTTTTAGCACTCCTTACATCATTTTTATGGTACTCTGCCATAAATCTGTATTCATCTTTTTGTCACCTTCTGTCCATCTTCTGTATATATCTTTTAAAATCTAAGTTGCTTAGTGAGTTCTCTGTACATTCATATCAGTTTCTACAGATAGTTCCCATTTTTCTTTCTTGTTGGAATTGTTTCCCTTTGAGTCTTGAAAATTTCATTCCTGAGAATTTCCCATCTCTCCTGAACTAACTTCTATTGTCAAATTTTAGTCCAAGAGATACTAATTAATATTTATCTGAAACCTCTGAAATCCATTTTCCCAGGATCTAGGGTGTGTGCCAAACTGTACCTTAGTGTTCTTTCCTCTGCCAAAAACTCATAAGAGGTAGTGGGCATTTCCTCTTAAAAGGTCCCAACTATTTCTATCCTAGCATCCAGTTCTCTATTAGGTAGAATCAGATCCAGAATTGTTCCTCCCCTTTTGGTTTTTCATTCTTGAAGGTTGAAATGATCATTAAGGTGGGTTGAAAGATTTTTAACTGCTTTGCTTTCTGCAGAGATATATGGCTTTGGCAGACATCTGGATAATTCAAGCCACCATCATTACTCAGGCTTATTATCATATTCCTTATCTATTTGCTTTCTGTCCAGGTGGTATGTAGTATATTTTTATGATAGAATAGTTTCTGTTTGTCATTATAGATCAACTCAAATGTTCCCTCCCGACTATGTTTCCCCTCTTAGTTCATTCCTTGATTTCTTCACATGAACTTACATCTTCTTAATATGTAATGCTATCTTCTGCCTCTTCTCCCTTTTTACTTTATTCAAAGTAATAGCTATGAGGTCTCAAAGATAATGACTTAAGGCAGGATTTGAAGAGAAGTCTTCTTTTTCCTTATTCCCTGGTGCATGCTCTTTGAGGGCAAAGATTGATTTTTAATTTTGTCTTTGTATCTTTAGTTCTTAGCACAGCACCTTTCATGTGTTGTTTTTCAGTCATGTCTGACTCTTCCTGATTTCCTTTGTAGTTTTCTTGGCACAGATACTGGAGTGGTTTGCCATATCCTTCCCCAGCTCATTTTGCAGATAGGGAAACTGAGGCAAACAGGGTCAAGTAACTTGCTCAGGGGTCACATAGGCAATAAGTGTCTGAGGCTGGCTTTGAATTCAGGTCTTCCTGACTCAGGTCTGGTGCTCTCTTCATGGGCCACCTAGCTGCCCATCTTTCACATAGTAGGGGCTTAATAATACTTAAGAGATTGAATTGGAATGTGAAGTGCATAAAGGGGAGCAATATGAAATAGAATGCAAAACTGGGCTAGAGCCAAATTGAGTAGAGCCTTAAATGTCAGGCTGAGGAGTAAATGTTTTCTTCTGAGGCACTAGGGAGTCAAAGCTTCTTGAGAAGGATTGTAGCCTCAATCGGCAAGTTATTAACTACCTACTATTTCTAGGTATTAGTAGAGAGGAGGGGTTAGATATGAGACATAATTAGTCTGTGCTTTTATTCTAACAACATGTAAAGAATGGATTGGTGAGAGGGAGAATTGGAAACCAGAGTCTAATCAGAGGTGCATTAGTTTAGATAATGGGTGCTTATAGTAGAAAATGTGCTGATTTTGGAGGCTGTGGAGACCCAGGTTCTGTCACTTTTAACTTATGTAACCATAGGCAAATCAAAGCCTTTCTGAAACTTGGTTTTCTTAGTTATAGGGTGAGGGTACTGGACTAGAATTTTAAGACCTTTTCTTGCTCTAAATCTATGATCCAGTGCTACCTGTTAGGTAAGTGCTTGACACTGAAATGTGGATGGAATTTAAAGTAAACTGAAATGTTGTTTCTGTGATGTGCTCTTCTTCAGCAAAATCTGCTGAAGCTAGTTCTAGAAAGGTTAGCAATGAATTAAGAGGCACAGTACAATTCGTGACATTTAGAATCCCAAACCTTCTTCTCCACAGAATTTTTATCTACTTTGACTTAAAGTGAATGAAGGTTACTGCAGGAAGATTTGTGACTCACTGTTTCATCACTATCAGATATTTATATAGTACTTCAAGATCTGTAAATTGCTTTACATACAATGATCTCATTTGACTCCCATAACATCTCTGGGACATGGTTTTTATAACAGTTATCCCTATTTTACAGAGATAGAAACTGATGCTCAAAGAGGTCAAGTCTTTGCCCTTGTTACCCAGCTAGTAAAGGTTGGGGTGGGTGTCATTTGATCTTAAGTTCAGTGCTACCATTCATCTATAGTGGAGAAGAACACAAGAATTATAGAAAATGTTTGGCTCATAGTAGACAACAACTAGAATTTCAGAAAAGGAAAGGTGGGCATTGCTGAATCAAAGAAAGGAGATAACTGGTAAAGGATTATTGTTAAATCTTAATTTGATGGATTGAACAATGCTTTCCCTTGTTCTCATGGTCAATTATTTTGAGTTGCAACTTGTATTTTAAAAATAATATTAAGAGATATCATCTTAATGGTTGATAGTAATTCCCAGCTTTAAATCATTTTTAGGCTTTTAATCTTTAATAAACATGTCTTTGATATCATTTTTATTCATCATTTTTTTTATCCTTCAGGAAAAATTGGCAGCCAAGAAAAAGCTTAAAAAAGAGAGAGAAGCTCTTGGAGATAAGGTAAATAAAATCTTTAACTTCTTGTGATTTTTATTTTATACTCCGAAATAAATCAACAAACGGAACACATTATTAACATATAATAGTAGTAAATATGGCTACTGAAAGAGCTACATAATTAATAGATAAGGGACCTCTGGTAGGTGGCTCATAGGTGGCAGAGCTGGAGGGAAGCAGAGCGCTTAGGCCCTTTTCCTCCCCCTCTCTACACTCCCTGAAGACATTCCTCACTTCACCCACCCTTCTGCCTAGCAGTCCAATGGTAGCACTTCCTCCCTTCCCTGGGTGGGGTAAAGGGTTGGGGCAGGGCATGCCTGGCATTAGTAGGGGGTGGGGTGGGAGTGGGGCACAGCATTCCATCTCTAAAAGGTTTACCATCACTGGTATATAGTTTAGAAGAGGGGCTAGAATCAAAACTTGATAGATTTATTTATTAGAGCAGGTACAAAATAAAGTGTTGTGTGATATTCAAGAGGAGAGGTCCACAGTATGAGCAAGAAGACAGTGCAGGAGATGGCTTTTGATTTGGGCGTTAAAAATATGGGTAAGAGTTCAACAAATGAGGAGGAAGGCGAAGACTACTCTGGCATCAACAGTAGCAGTGGGAAAGGTCATCATGGGTTTGGCAGACAGTCTAATTTGGCTGTAGAATGGAATGTGTAGAGGGGAATTCTCTGAAGTGAGAGAGAGAGAGAGAGAGGAATTCTCTGAAGTAATAAAGATGCTACTACATGTTTCTATCCCTTTGTAGTCGTCAAAGCACTACTCACAAAAACTTGAAGCAAGTAGGAAAGACAGGAAAAACAAAGTTAAACCGAGATTGGAGGAGACCTGGAATACCAGGGGAATGAGTTTGAATTTTGCCTGTTAGGCCATATTTCATTAAAGATCATTAAAGATGCCATTAAGGGATGGCATAACCAGATCTCTGCATACAAAAGCTCATCTTACAGTGGTTTGAGAATATACTGGGGGATAAGATGGTGGAGGTAGAAGGGTACATTAAGGAGGCCTTACTCTAGCTTGACAGTACCTTTAATGTCACATCCATACCCTTGGTATCCAACTTTGCAGAGAAGTGAAGGAGGTGGCAGTACATTTTCTTATGTCTTCTTCAGAGAGAGATTTGGGTCACTAAAAGGATAATGTTCAGTTTAAGAGTTTCATTGTTTCTTTTCATTTATTGTAGTCATTGTGAATATCCTAATTTTATTCTTTCAGTTCTTATGTTCATCTGTGCTTCTGAATTCTTCATAGTTGTGACTTCTTAAAAAGCAGTAATATTACATTACATTCACATACCGCAATATTTTTAGCCATTCCTCAAACTATGCACATATACTTTTTTTTTCAGTTTTTACTACCACAAACCTACTACTGTGAATATTGTGTTGTATATGGAAACTTTGTCTTTGACCTCCTTGAGATATGGGCCTAAGTGGTATCTTTGGGGCAAACATTTTACTTTTTTTAGCCATTTCTGACTTGCTTTGCAGAAGACTTGGGCCAGTTCATAGCTTTACCAATGGCATTTTAATATGTCAGTCTTTTCATATTTTGGGCTATTCCCATCTTTTGCCACCATTATCAGTTTGCTGGGTATAAGTTGAAACCTCAACTGTTCTGATTTTGCATGTCTTTTATTATCACTTAATCAGAAAATTTTTTCATATGGTTGTTAATAGGTTTCAAAAAGAATTTCTTGAATACTTACCCATTAGGAAATGTGTTTTGGTATCATAATATTTGTTAATTCCTTACAGATCTTGGTATCAGACACTTAACAAAGATATTTGATGTATAGCTTATAGAGTCAATACATAGTCCTTAGAATAGCTGCATAGCACTAGAATAGTGTCCCCCAGCATTGTAGAGAGGACTTCATCCATTGCCTCATAGGAATATGGTTCAGAGTTTCAGAAGTAAGATCCTTTGTTAAAATTTCACATCACATTGATAGTGTTCATACAAAAACTTTTCACTTTCATGTAATCAAAATTACCTATTTTATCTTTTGTTTGGGGTGTGCCAAGTGCTGTGCTGTGCAGTGGGTATGCAAAGAATGGAAGAAACACAAAAACAGGTCCCTGTCCAAAAGGAATTTACATTGTATTGGGGGAGACAGAGAACATGTCAATAAATACTATACAGTACAAGAAAGGTGTCATTAGAGGGGAGAGACTCAAGGACCTGAAGCACTAAGAAAAGCCTCCTACAGAAAGTTGCACATGACCTGAGCCTTGAAGGAATCTGAGAATGGAGGCAGGGAGCAAAGTATCCTACTGATAGCAGACAGTATATGAAAAGGCCTGAAGATAGGAGTGGAGGCTTCTTGTGGGTGGCCTCCAGCAAGTAGACTAGGCCAGTGTGAAATGGGAGTTTAGTGGGAGATGACATGAAAATTAGGAAGGGTCCAGCTTGTGGACCACTGGTGTGGTAAATGTGTAGGTGGAGAGAAAACACAGGAGAGGTTTTGAAGGAAGAGTTTTGGCAACTGATTGACTGTGTGGGGAGTTAGAGTGCAAATTCAAAGATGATCACTAAGGTTGCAAACCTGTGTGACTGGGAGGAATGGTAGTGCCTTCAACAGTAGTGAAATTTGAATGAGGGGAATGTTTTGGAGAGGAGGGAAGACATAATGAGCTTTGTTTTGGATATATTAGGTTTGAGAGAGATGGTGGTTAGCATAGACTGCTCTTTCTAGAGCAGGAAATATTAACCTGGCATCTGCACCCATGTTTTTGAAAAAATATTTTGATCATTATTTCAGTATTTCCTTTATAATGCTCTAAATTTAGTTTTAAGCCTTTAATCATTTGATTCTGTAAATAGGACTTCAGGCTTCACCAGACTATTGTCTAGGGAGTCCATGACACAAGAAGGATTTAAGAACTTTGTTCTAGATGTTTGAATGAGAGGGAGGACAGCAAATGATAACTTGAAGAAATAGAGTCAAGGAAAAGTTTTGTTTTGTTTTTAATTTTTCTTTCATAAAGAATGGAGATACCTGCATAATTGTGTCTTGAGAAGAAGCTAGCAGAAGGGAAGAATACCAGAGTACATTAGAAGGAAGGGGTAGAACAAGATAAGAGAGAAGACAGGATTGAATGATGGGTACAGAGCTAAAAAGGAATTTTAGAGATTGTGTGTTCCAACTCCCTCATTTTATAGATGAATAAACTTGGGTCCAAGGAGTCTAAACTATTAGTTCATCAGTTACTCCAAATCCAATGGAATCTGGATGGTGTCTGTGTATGTTTCTATTGTTGATCTTTTTTTTTTTTTTTAAATAGTAAACTTTTATCAGTGATGTTAGTTATACGAAGTTTCCCTCCTACTTTTGTGTTTTATCTTTTCTTATTGGTGACTAGTTATCTGGACCCAGCTTGGTATTTTTTCCAAAATGTTGCTACCAGATTTTGCCAGAAGTTATGCTACCATAAAAATTAAAAAAATGTTTCTTATTTTGCTTTTTAGTTTAGTGAGGAGGTAAGATAAAAATAATGGCTATAATAAGGTTTTTCATATGGGGACTGTTCCATATTTAAAATGCTTCCACCTTCACCTCTTACAAAAATGTACATATTAAATGTTTGTAATGTTTAATTAATACATTTTTTCTTCCCTAGGCACCACCAAAACCAGTGCCCAAGACCATTGAAAACCAGAGAGTATATGATGAGACAATAGTAGATCCTAATGATGAAGAGGTAATTTTAGAAATTTTATATGAGTGACCTTGTATTTGATTTAGTAAGTGTTCTGTATTAGGTGACAGCTTACATATATCTACTGCTCTAATGTTTTCAAAGCACTCATCTTATTTTTATAATATTATATATATATGTATATATAAAAATATAAAATTCTGTGAGATAGTCACTTTAGGTGATATAACCTTTTCTTTATAGAGGACTTGCTTGTTATCACATAGCTAGCTTGTGGGAAATTTGATTTGATTACAGGTCTTAAATTGGGGTTCTTTCTGTTTTATTACACTCTGCTGGCTTTCAATTTTAAAACTGAAATGCTGTTTAGAATATTCAGTTGGCTAATTTTTCAGGTTGCTCTATTTGGTAGCATTGTTGATCACTTAGCTATAATAGAATACCTTTCTGTTTTCTAAGACCATATAGTATTTGTGTTCACATTCACTTTTAGATTTTATTCTTAGAATTTTTTGAGGTTTGAAGCATTTTTTATTTTTATGTACCCCCAAATATTGAGATTTGAAAGCTTTTATTCAACTTTGGTTTTGGACTTTGGTTTTCATTGGTATAGCGAATTCTTGAGTGAGAATGCCCTCTACTCATATAGGTTAGCAGCTGTTCTCCAAGTTCATGGTCTCAAAATTAAAATTAAACAAAATCCATTTTTTACACTTGAGATATATCTTTTTTTCCTTTTTTTAATGTTTGTCTTTTAGTGCTAGATTTGTACTTAAACATTTTGTTATGTAGGAATATCAATTGAGAGTTTGTGTTTGGTAGAAAAGCCTTTTGCAACTTGATCTCTTACTATGTGGAGTCATTGTGGTGAAATTATAGTTTCAAGTTGTGTTTTAAAACATTGCTTAAACATGTTTTTAAAAGCTATGGTCTAATAAATTTAGTAAAAAGCCTTTTAGAAAGTGGCTTGTTTTTAGTTCTCTGTGTGAAAGTGTTTGATTTGAAAATTAATTTAAATATTGTTATAGACTAAGGGATTAAGAGAAAGATTTTTCACATGAAGAGGAAAAGATGGAAAGATTGTTAGATGAAGAGTTGCTCTTCTCTGTTGGAAAGAGATACAAAGAGGATTCATGCTAGCAACATTCAAGTTAATTCTAAAAGTCTTAGTATTAGCAGGTAGGGAAAGACAGTGTGATGATAGGAGAAGGAAACTTGTTTAGTTGAGTGCCAGCCCCACCTGACTGAGTGAGAAAGCCTACATGGGACTAGAGCAGTCAAAACTGATGGTGGAAGAAAGACTGCAAAGGACTTTGATGCCTAGAAAAATTAGGAATAAAGATTCATAGTGAACTGAAACCTGAATCAAATGAAACAGTTAATGATGTTACAGATGAGTGAGCGTCTAAGGTATAGTGAGCATAAGCTTTTGCTGCATAATTTACTTAGATACTGGTTCATACTTATGCTTAGTTATTTTAATAAAGACTTTTATTCGAATAGAAGCTGATAATTGAGTGGGAAAACATGATACTCTTTCAGTTGAGCATGCCTGGTGTTCAGACTATCAGGCTCCATGTCTAAGGCCTTCATTTAATTAGTGGCAGTATTTCTTAAATATCCAAGAAGCCTTATTGAATTGTGGCTTTCAGAGCAAAACCATGTGTCACCACTAGTTTGAAGGTCTATAATAGGTAGTTTGGGATTTTTTTCAGGGGGAGGGGAATCCAGTATTTTATTTTATTTTTTGCACTTTGAAAACTTTTATTTAATTAATTGATTTAGAATATTTTTCCATGATTCAATAATTCGTGTTCTTTCCCACCCCCACCCCCACCCTGGTAGCCAACAAATCATTCCACTGGGTTTTACTTATGTCATTGATCAAGACCTTATAATAGGTAGTTTTAAAACTCTAAGGATTTGAAAAGTATCTTGGTTTCTGTAACTGTAAGAGACAGAACTGCCAATGCAAGTATAACTTACAGAGTTTGGAATTGATAACTTTTTAAAAGAATTATTTTCCACTTATATATCTTTATTTTGGGATTTATATTTAGCAAAATTTTATCAAAAATATGTAATTATTAAAATAGTAGATTTAGATTTTGAAACTTTTTAATTCTTAAAAGAATTTTTTACTACTTTTAGGGTCCAGTTTTTTTCTCCCACAAAGTATAGACATCAACAGTTCTATAACAAATATTATGCTAAGCATTAGGGCTAGAAAGACAAGCAGACCAGTTCTTTTTCTCAAGTATCTTGAATTCTAATGGGGAAGATAGCATGACTTGATGGCTAGATAGCGATAGATACAAGACACATATACAATAGATGCAAAATAACTGGGAAAGAAAGACCTGGAACCTTAGTGGAACCAGGGAAAGCCTTTTACAGAAAGCAGTGCTTAAGTTGGATCTATCTGTATATGGGGTACAACCAGGGCCAACTTACAATTATAGGAGAGGGAATGCCATGTGTGAAGAATAGCAAGCAAGCCAGTTTCGATGGACCAGAGAAATGTGCAGGAGGCAATAATGTAGAAACAAGTGAAAAAGTAGGAAGAGGCCAGTATATATGTTTTAAAGCCAAACAGAGAAGTTTGTAGTTGATCATTAATGCTAATAAAGTATCTAGGTTGTGCAATGGTTAGAGTGCTAGTCCTTGAGTTAGGAAGATCTAATTTCAGATCTGGCCTCAGAATCTTACTAGCTATACAACTGACTATATCACTTCACCTCTGTTTGACTCAGTTTCTTAGTCTGCCAAATGGAGATAATAATGGAGCACCAATCTGTAAAGTTATGAGGATTAAATGGCATATTTGCATAACACTTATCACTGTGTCTTGCACATAGTAAGCATTCCATAAATGCTTATTCCCCTCACACACACTCATAAAGAGCCACAGGGGCATATTTAGCAGTCTGGATAGCATAATCAGACTTAGGTTTAGGCAAATCTTTTTGGCAGCTATGGAGAGTCAGAGATAGGAATGAGAGAGACTAGAGGCTGAGAGACTGACTGGAGGGATATTTCAGTAATCACAAAAGCCCTAAACAAGCATGGTGGCTATCTGAAGCCTATGGGATATTCAGTTTGAGATCTCAAATAGACAGATTGGTGAAGCTCAGATGAGAGATTGGAGCTGGATAATATAGATCTGGGAATCATCTGCATAGAGATGACAATTTAAACCTATGGAAGCTGATGAGGTCATAGAATCTTAAGAGGTGAGAGGGATTTGAAAATCTTGGTTTTACACTGAAAGTTAATCAAAGTTAGTTGGGAAGTAAAATGTGATAAAAATATTACAGACAACTTTTCAAAGTACTTGTCAATATGAATTTCAAGGAATGTATCAGTAGTCAAGGTTTCCATGTGGACATTCTTTGAATAAGTCACAGTTACTTGAGAATTGCTATGATCAAAAAATGTCACTTTTCAGCCAACCTGATGATCAGCCTTTTATAACAAACATACAATTCACTTGCTATTATAACTTGTTAAAATATAAACACTTGAATGAACTAATGAATATTTTCCCTATGAAGAGTCTGGAGATAGATGTGATAATCCTAAATAAGATCACATAAAAATGAAATTGATTCTAAGTGATAAGAAACAACTGGTTATCCATGTGAGTCATTTCCAAGTTAGCTCTTTGTGTACAATTAACTTAGAACAAAGATTGTGTGGAGTGGATTCTTGGGAGGTCCTGTACCTCAGAATCACTTTAATGAGCAGACAGGAGTTATAGAATTGCAAACAGAAAAATGTGGCCTTTATTGCTAAATTGAGAAAGAAGAAGTGCTCTAAGTGGTTGACTCAAAACAATGTTCCACGGAATACAAGTGAACTCAGAGTTTATAGAAAATCAATACAGTGCTTCTCTGTAGACATCCACTGCCACTGGCATGCATGTATGATACAATGTCTGTGTATGTTATATTTTTCTTTTATCTTGGCTTTTCCTTCCTATCCTCCTTAAATTCTCAGCATTTCCTGAACTCATAGGAGTATTCTTCAAGTTTGCAGTTTCTAAGTTGAGTCAATTTTTAGACATGACCAAGGTCTTTCATAAACTTTTTTTTTTTTTTACAATATTTTAGTTAGGGGATTATGTTCTCATGGAAATCTCTTGAGTTGTAATTTTCTATCACAAACTAGCTCTTAAACCTTTTAACTCTTGAAATACTGACTGAATATCCTGTCAAAGCTATTAGGAATCCATAAAGAAAAGGGGGAAAGGGGATTTAGCCACATTTGAAAGGAGTGCTGAACTAATGAATATTTTTCCTATGAAGAGCCAGGAAGTACATGTAGCAGTAACTAAATAGATCACATAAAAATGAAATTGATTCTTCTAAGAGACAGGAAACAACTGGTTATCCAGGTGAGTCATTTCCAAGTTAGCTTTTTGTGTACAATTGACTTAGACAAAGATCAAAAGCACTATTAAGTTAGAAAAAAAGTCTAGAAATTAGATCATTTAACTATAAATTAAAACATTACCAACTTTACTTATTTAAATAAACTATTGGTATTTGAAAATGGTAACTGGGAAAAGGAACAGACATTGATATGAACTAGTGCCATTTCCGAAGAAAGTTTGTGATATTAAAAAAAATTGCAGTGATAGGGAGGATAGAAAGGGCTAGAATCTGCCTCAACCAGCAGACATTTATTTCCTTATCAAATAGAGAAAGGCAGCAATAGAGGTTTGACTACAGGCTCATTTTCAAGGCCTTTAGAAGGGGTTCACACTACATATTATGTTCTATGTTCAAGTCAGATGTTAGAAAGCCAAAGATGACACAGTCCATTCTGCCTCATGGAATTTACCATCTCTTGGAAGGATACGACATGGGCAGGGAGAAGCAAATGGAAAATAATTTGGGGATTAAGGAAAGCATAACAACTAGGGGATCAGGAAGGACCTTGGGTAGAAAATGTCTTTGAGTTAAGTCTAGAAGAGGCCTTGAGAGGGATCAAAGGGGAACCATTCTAGGAAGGGGAAATGGGTATGGAGGCAGGAATTGGAATGTCATAAATGAAAGCTAGTTTGTTTGGATTATAGAGGGCAAGAGAAGTAATATGAAATAAGTCTATAAAGGCCAATGCCAGGTCATGAAGTCCATTAATTGCCCTGCAGAGGACTTTGCCTTCTAATAAGCTGCTTGTTCTTGAGCATAGTGGTAAACTAGTGCCATTTCTGAAGGAAGTTTGTGATATAAAACATGATCATATGTGATCACCAGCATTGGTGATCACATGGGTAACCTTGACTTTGTGGTGGACATGATTTTTGGCAGCTTTGTGGGTGATGGTCTGAAGAGTAGAGAAATTAAAAATAGGGAGTTAGTTGGCAGATTAGAGTTGATGTTGATATGAGTGAAAAGGAATCTAGGTTTAGAATTGGAAGAAAGAACTAACTCATGTTACACCTGAGGCTCTCTGAGGTTAAATGACTCATCCATTGTCAAACAGGTAGGTGTGCAAGGATTCAAACCCAGTATCTCTGACTTTAAATCCAGTGCTGCAAACCAAAGGTCTTATGGAAGTAGAATTCTAAAACTTGGCAGCTGGTAGTAGGATAATTTCAGTTGTGAAAGAGCCTACTTGATGGGCAGCATTGTAGCAATCTTGAAAGAAATGAGGATATTAACTAAGACAATCAAAAGAAGCAGGAATGGAAAATGAATTTGCAGAATGCTTGGTGTTAGACCTGGTTTAATGTAGATCATCCCCTCGATGTTTTAATGAAACAGTACAAGCAAACAAAATAGGGAAAGGACACAGCAAGATTTTTTTGTAAGAATTTTTTCTATCATTGAAAGGAATGCTATTGAAAGGAATGCTATAAAGGAAACAAAGATGGAACTATGCCAAAGTTATAACTGTAGAGGATAGCCATTATGAAACTGATTATCAATGACTGAAGATCCATTTGGGAGGGAGGCAGGTGATCAATTTTTTTTAGGGCTTTCCCTCAGTGTCCAGCCTTGTGGCAGCTAGCAGTGATGTATCCTGTGAACTCCAGGAGACTCACTTCATAGCATGTGGGAACAAGGAAAGATAAAACCTGGTGGAGGCCAGACAGGTGATTGGAGCTGGCAGTTGGAGTGGGTCTGATCCAAGAAAGGCCTCTGGAGCACTGGGGACTGCCTTGGAATGAAGGCACAGGAAAAGATCTGACTCTTAAGTCTAACTGGGAAGGTGAGGGCACAGGCGAGTAGCTGGTAATGCGGTGTCTTTATAGTCACACTTTTAACCGAAAACTGCAGAGAATAAAAGATCCCACAGTGCTTGTTTGTTGACTATAAAAACCAAAATAAAACAGACTATTTGATTTGGTTGATCAGTCTCCCATGCATATGTTAAAATCACTAGGTCTGTGAAAAATGAAACAACAAGTAACTTGGTTAGATTTTCTAGTGATGACTATTGAGTAAGGCCAAAAACAGATGTGAGCTTGCTACAGGTGTTTGCCATCATCTGGAAAGTCCAGCACAAAATTCTAGTGGAAAAGGGATTCCGTTGGAATGATGAGATCTTTCAGATATTCCACTTGTGGATGACGTGCTGATTTAAGCAAGCCTTGGAATTGCCAAGAACTACCTAAATAAATAAGACCCAGGATCTTTTAATTCCCCTCCATAGCCTATATGCCTACTTTACTGGCTATTGTGGAGACCATGCTGGAATCTAAAGCAACTTCTTCCCAGTTCCTTTGCTCTTCCTAATTATGGTGACATCTATAACCCCACCATTCTTCACTTTGCCCTCTGTTTTCTGGTTATATCCTCCACTTCTGGAATATGCAACTCCACCCCCTCTAGTTTTAGAACCAAGATCAGTGTAATTCTGCCATTTTTCCTGGATGAGTTTGTCAAGTCTATTCCTTTTTAGCTCCATCCACCAGCTCTATAGCTTTCTGGATTAAAGTGCTTCTTCCTGGTCACTACCCCTCTTCATGTAGTATTTCCCACATTGAAATGAAGGTCCTTGAAGGCAAGGATTGTCTTTGATTTTTGTTTTTGTGTCTCCAGAATTTAGCTTAGCTTGGCACCTTTTAAGTGTTTTTTTTTTTATTAGTGCTTTTTCATTCATTTGTTCACAATTTCTCAAAAAGAATGCTTATCTTTGGATGGATAACCTATAGAACTGACCCATTATAAATACATATTGAGACCATTAGGTAGTACAGGTGATAGAACTCCAGGTCTGAAGTAGGGAGGATCTGGGTTAAATCTAGCTTCAGATACTTCCTAGCTGTGTGACTCTGGGCTAGTCACTTAACCTTAATTGCCTAGCCATTGCTGCCCTTCTGCCTTGAAACTGACACAGTATTGATTCTAGGATAGAAGGTTAGGGTTTAAAAAATAAGAAAGAAAGAAATGCATATCAACATATATGCATGTATATGTCTTAGCAGAAACTGCAGTTAGACACTGAGCTAGGTCAGAATTGTATAGGGAAAAAAGACTGAATAAATGAAAGATCTCCAGAAAAGTTTTTTGTTTTTGTTTTTAATTTTTAGTAAACCTTAACATTGAGCTTATCCAGATTCCTTTCTCCTTTTTCCTGTCTGCCTGCCTTCCTGCTTGCCTCCCTCTCTTCCTTGAACCCTTCCTGATCTCCCTTTTCGTACCAAAGTTCCTTCTGTACTTTAGGTCATTATCATAATTTTGTCATTATATAGTTTTGTAAATGCATGCATCTTTTGTTCTCAGGTTGCTTATGATGAAGCTACAGATGAATTTGCTTCTCATTTCAACAGACAGACTTCTCCCAAGATTCTTATTACTACATCAGACAGACCTCGTGGGGTAAAACATCTTTACTGAAATATAATATACCCTGTTTGTTTTGTTTCCTGACTCTTAATATTCATTAGCTTTAACACTTAGCTTCTTTTTTGTGAATAAGATAAATAAAGTGAGATACTGATAATCCAGTTTAAGGTTATTAAGGAAGGCTGTCTTTAGGATTGCCATTCTAAAACTATGGTGCAATGAATACTAGAAATGAAGTTTTCCTAGTCCTTCGTAGTGTTCATCTATTGTTCTAATATTCATTTACTCTGTATGATTCTTTGTTATAATTTTAAGAGATTTAAAAAGTTTTGTTTTGCAGAGAACAGTGAGGTTCTGTGAACAGCTGTCCACTGTTATACCAAACTCACATGTTTATTACCGAAGAGGACTAGCTCTGAAAAGAATTATTCCCCAGTGTATCTCTAGAGATTTCACAGATCTCATTGTTATTAATGAAGATCGTAAAATACCAAGTATCCTTTGGGAAAAGAAAAATAACATTTCTTCTTGTGGTTCTTTGATATTTGCTCTAGAACATATATTCACTGTTTTTTCATCTGGAAAATAAATCTTTTTTTTGTGTTAGTTAATATTCATGTAAAGCCTTTTGCTTTGTTTATCCTAAAATGAATGTGTCATTAAAGCAATTTTTTTCTTATGCTTCTACAAATTACTACAAAACTTAAGAATAAGAAAAAATAAAATCTATTTCTAAAAATTGGTAGGATAAAAGTTTAACAATTTTTAAAGGATTCTTTTAACAATATTATTGTTGGAATTAAATTACTAAGGATTAAAAAATAGAGTTGAGCTATTTTTCATGCAGATCTTTGAGACTTCAGGCAAATCATATCATTTTGGTCTTCAGTAAAGGAGGCTGGACTAGATTTCTATAAAGTCCTTTCTAACTCAGTCTATGATAAATAATTTTTTTTTTTCTTACGGCAGAGTGCTACACATGTGTGTGTGTACTTATATATTTATAATGTTTATATCTTTCAAAACAACCAAGCAATTTCAATGCCTCTTTTTTTATTATTTTAATAGGACAGTGATGTTTTCAGTTATTTAATGAAATTAAATAGTTACATGCTTGTGCTAATAACTCAGGAAACTAAAATAGGCTGAAAACTTTGTGACAGAGTGATTATGGGTACTATCATTTTCCATAGTTGGTTTTTTAGTGGAATGCAGCACAGTAACTAAGTTACTTGCTTAGTTAATTCTGGTGTTTCAGGGTTCCATAATTTTGTTGGTATGGGACCTCCCTCTGCAGATCACAGCCCTTCTGGAGTGAAGGAGATGGTCCTTGAGAGTTGTCATGACCAAAAAATTCATCACTTTGCCACTAAATTAATGCTGATCCTCTCCAGCTTGAGCTGGGCTAGTCCTTGGATGGCAGACATACAATCCATCACCAGGCGCATATTTAACTATTTTAGAAAAATACTCTGTTTCAAGGCAAATGCTGTCATTTATTTTTTATTGCTTCAAAAGGAACAAACAAATGAAGCTCATTTTTCTTCCTGTTTCTGTTTGTGGTAATAACTGACATTTATATAGCATGTTAAAGTTTGCAGTACTTTATATTATCTTACTTGAGCCACTCATCAGCTTTACTTTCCCTCTCGTATGACTCTTTGAGTTTTAAAACATCTTAACCAAAGTTGGTATCAACTCATTTCCATATACCCAGTTTAACAGATTTCTAGCCCCTGCTTGCTGATATTATTAGTGCAACTGGTATATGAAAGATACCTACAAATTACCTTGTAACTGGACAATCTAGTGGAAAAGTGGCTGCTTTTTTGAGAGCTATCAGTGAAGAATGTAGACAGGAGAAAGATGGGTGGCTCTTGTTTGACTTAGGTTCCTTAGCATTGCCACCAGTCATCTCCTCACTGAAATTGATGATGAGCCATGTGAGACTACATTAGAATTCATTCATGGCATGAATGAGCTCCTTGGATTAACATTTTGCCTAGGGCTTAGCACATATAGCAGGTGCATAGTAAATGCTTTTTCATAGTCTAGATATCTGTACCCTCTGGAATTGGGAGGAATGGTTAAAAGCTCAAATAGGTGGGCCAGTAAGAAAGTGAATATATAGTCCGTGTGGGTAGAAATGGCTATTTTTCAGGTTGACTTCTCATGTTACTTCTCACATGAGGTAAGTTTTTTTTTTTTTTTTTTTTTTTTTTTTTTTTAACATCTAGAAAATGATTCAGTGGGGGCAGCTGGGTGGCTCAGTGGATTGATAGACCCAGAGACAGGAGGTCCTGGGTTAAAATCTGACCTCAGACACTTCCTAGTTGTGTGATCCTGAGCAAGTCACTCTACTCCCATTGCCTAGTCCTTATCACTCTTCTACCTTAGAATATTGGTTCTAAGACGGAAGGTTTAAACAAAAATAAAATGATTCAGTAAGGTTAGAGTAGTTTATTTTTTTCCAGTTTTTTTTTTTTCAGTTGGCAAGCATTTTCTCTCCTCATCCTCAGCGCTAGTGTGAAAGTAAACAAGAAGAGCAAAATAAAGATTATGAATATTCTTAATATCTAGGGTACTAGTTATATAAATTACAGTGTTTGAATCAGTTCTGTTTCTATTCATTCTTAATTTTGTAATCAGATGGGCTTGTTTTAAGTCATTTGCCTCATGGTCCAACTGCTCATTTTAGAATGAGCAGTGTTCGCCTTCGCAAGGAGATAAAGGTAAGTTTTCTGTTTAGCCTTTTGCTTGAAATATTACTACACATATTTCTAAATAATATCCCTCCTAACAATGCTAACAAAAACCTTTTTTTGTTCTTATTGGAGCATGATTTGTTTTGTTCTTGGTCAGAAAATAGCTTTTCTATTAGTTTCATTTCATTTCTTAATATGTAGAAGTGAACAAATTATAATATTCAATTTTTATTTTATACATATTAGAAAATACAATATTTCCTTTAGTCTCAAGTTTTCACAAAAATAAAGGCAATCTAACAATAAGAGTTACCCTGTCTTCCTGTGAAAAGGATTTTCTGTAATCTGTAGATAATTTGGGGGAACATTTGTCCTGGAAGCCCATTGTCTTGATTTCCAGGGTTAGACTGAGGTGAATTTGTCAAGATCTAAGTTGTAGATCTTACATTAATCAACTAAGCTATTCTTTGGAAAAAAATTACCAATTTATTTTTAATGTATTTTTGTGTGACATTTGAATGAAAAATATTCTCATGTCATTTTAATATGAAAATTAAAGAAATCTTGATATGTACTCTGCAATTATGGCTAGAACTATGTTAACTCTCTTAAGCCTGTAGTAATTCTACAAAATTGTTCCAGAGGAAGGGGAAAGAACCCACCCAACATTCACCTGAAGTAATTCTGAATAATTTTACAACGAGATTGGGTCACTCCATTGGACGTATGTTTGCTTCTCTCTTCCCCCATGATCCTCAGTTTATTGGAAGGCAAGTTGCAACATTCCATAATCAGCGGGATTACATCTTTTTCAGATTTCACAGGTAAAACTTTCAGTTGTATAATAGAATTAATAAGAGATTTAATTAGAATTGATACTATGAAGATATTAATTAAAACCGATATTTACATGGCTTTTCAGAGTTACAAAAGACCTGACTCATATTGTCTTTTTTGATATTAATTATGTTTCAAGTAATTCCAAGATCTGACTGTCCTGGTCAAAACTTTACCTGAATAAGAATTACCAACAATACTATCCTTGTGTGAAGACACCTTATAAACAAGAGTCTTAGAGCAAGCCCAAATCAACCTCTTTGGAACTTCTCCCCATTCTTTTTAGTTCTGTTCTGAATGACCAAACAGAGCAAATCTGTTCTTTCTTTTATATGATAGCTTATATGTAGTGTCATCTCTTAAGTCTCCTCTTTGCCAGGCTAAACATGCTTAGTTTAGTTCCTTTAGCCCATCTTTATGTGATATGTACTTAAGGTCCCTCATCATCATGGTTTCCATTCTCTGTTATCCCCAGCTTCTCATTGTTCTTTATAAAAAGTGGCATCTAGACCTGAACACAATATCTAATGTGGTCTGATTAGATCACACTACAGCAGGCCCTTCATAACATTGCCATAATCCTCAATAATGTCCTTCTCCTAGTATATCCTTAAGAATGCTTAAATTTTAGCTTATTGGATTCAACCCAGTGTTCTTGTCTATGAAGGTATTTTGGAATCTTAACTTTATTTTCTATTAAATTAGCTAGCTAATTTTTTATCATTTGCAAATTTGATAATCATACCATCTATGTCTCTGACAAAGACATGGGTGATGATGTTATGTAGTACAGAGCCATGCCCACACACCCCTTGAGAATTTCACAAGATACCTACCTCCAAGGTCACATCAGGCTATTAGTGATTTTCATTCTGGTCATTCAGCCATTTCCAAATTCAATTATTGTCATCTTACTCATATTTCTATGTTTTATTCTCCAAAACAGGATGGAAAATTTTCAAAAGCTTTGCTAAAATTTATTATTCTTTTTCAAAATTATTTTTGGGGGGTTTTTCCCTGTGTTTACATAATTCATTTTCTTTCCCTCCCCACTTCCAGAGCTGACAAGCAATTTCATTGGGTTGTATAAATGTTATCACTTGATACCTATTTCCATATTATTCATTTTTGCAGTAGAGCAATCTTTTAAAGCCAAAACCTCAAATCATATACTCATATAAACAAGTGATGAGTGATGTCATATGTTTTTCTTTTGCACTTCTACTCCTATAGTTCTTTCTCTCAATGTAGATAGCATTCTTTCTCATAAATCTCTCAAGAATGTCCTGGATTATTACATTGCTACTAGTAGTAAAGTCCATTATATTGCATAGTTCCATAATGTTTCATTTCTGTGTACAATGTTCTCTTGGTTCTGCTCATTTCACTCTGCATCAGTTCATTGAGGTTCTTCCAGTTCATATAGAAAGCCTTCTTTCTTATAGCACAATAGTATTCCATCGACATCATATACCAGAATTTGTTTATCCATTCCCCAATTGAGGGACAACCCCTTGTTTTCCAAATTTTTGCCACCACAAAGAGCGTAGCTATGAATATTTTTGTAGAAACATTTTTTGTTATCTCTTTGGGGTACAAACTCAGTAGTAGTATTGCTGGATCAAAGGGCATGCAATCTTTTAAGACCCTTGGTCATAATTCAAAATTGCCTTCCAGAATGGTTGGCTTAATTTACAATTCTACCTTTGCTAAAATTTAGGTAAATAAGCATTTCCTTGATTTATAAGTCTAGTAAATCAGAAAGTGAAGCAAATGGGGTTTGTCTGGCATGAGTACACCTTGATGAAATAATGCTGGCTTTTTTTTTTTTTAAGTTCTTCATTAGGTATTGCTTTAAATATATGATCTATAAATTTGGTCAAGAATTGAAGTTAGTGTTACAGTTCTATACTTTGCACTCTTTTTTTTTTTAATTGGAACATTTGCCATTCTTTAATCCTATTTTGCCTCTCTTGTTCTCCATGATCTGTAAATGATCACTGATAATAGCTAAATAGCTCAGTAATCACATCTGCCAATTTTAGTACTGAAGGATATGGTTTATCTTGGCCTGGAAATGTGAACTCCTCATGGACAGAGAGGGATTGTCTTACTATCTTCCTACTAATCTTGGATATCAACTACCTGTTAAACCATTTTTATTCTATCTTTTCTAGTCCAAAGATCATTCTTCTTGGAAGAGAAAACTGAAGCAAAATAACTAACTGTGCCCTCTTTCCGTGTTTTTTTTTTGTTGTTGTTTCTATGTTCATTTATCTTAAAGCTAAAAGCAATTCCTAATTAATATTTGCAGTTCATTCCTATAACTTTAGAAGAACATTTACCATTTGAGTCTTGCACTTATCAGTCTCCTCCCACCAACACTCATTGGCACCTTGATGGTCAAATTTTCATCTTTTTGTTAGAGGCTTTAGTTCTTCTTGCTTTTGTGCACATATTTATAGATAGCTGTGACTATTGGTATTATTGATGCCTCCTTCCTTGAATTTTTTTCCTCCTTTTACCCACTAGGAGTTGTCTGTTTTTCTTTATCTTATTTATATATAATGGCAGATATCCATAGATCATTTTCTTCATTATACTTTCCATTTTCAGCTTACTACCCTTGAAGATAGTCTTTCCAGATATTATTCCATCCTTGACTAGGAGCTTGTCATTTCTATTTTTTAAGCTATCTTATATAAATCGAAATCCCATTTACTGGGACCATGTATTTGTCATATCTACCATTTTCTTCAGACAGTATTACCTCTGATCTGAAAAGAGTAATGAAAACAACACTTGTGGTACTAAGGTTCTTGCCCAAGGCTTTGAAGTCTTTAGCTGTGCTTTCTAGATTCTGTATGTCTGTGTTATTTATGTCCACAGGATTCTCTAGAAGTGACTAGTAGTTATCTGGATTAATATGTCTTGGGAAGGTCTCTGTCCAATCCTAGATGCCTGAGCTAAGAAGGGCCTTTCTATTGTTATTTTAGGCCAACAAAATGCTACTTTCAGTTCCCTTAGCAGAAAATGGCCTACCACCATTCCTCCATTCTTCTTCCTCAGACTCTTTTAGATGGTCTGTCTGAAGGAATATAGTCTCTTGTGATAGCTCCTGTGATGGATCTCCACCGTTTTCCTTTGGAGGGTACCTTCTTCCCCACTTGCAAGATTCTCAGAACTTTTTCTTAGCTTCATATGCATGTTCTTTCTCTTTACCTCTTACTTTCTTCTTCCTGGGCAAGTTTGTCTTTGTTTTTTAAGATCTTTTTTCTTTATCTTGAAATCTTGGGTGATGTGGGAGGGGTACTTATCAGTCTTAAGACTGGATAGCTAGATCTAGAAATCATTTGCATAGAATAATTAAATTTGTGGGAGCTTATAAGGTCACCAGGAGAGTATATAAAGAGAAGATAGTTCAAAATAGAGACTTGGGGTATTGCTATAATTACAGGATGTGATTGGATTATTGTTAACCACTAAGGGGATCTGAGAAAGAGCAGTCATATGGTGAACCAAGAGAGAGCAGTGTCACCAAACCCAAAGGGAAGAAAGTATCCATGAGGACAAAGTAATTAACAATGTCAAGTATTTTGAGCACAAAATTTATGAAGGTTTAAAAAAAATCACCAGATCTGACAGTCGAGGTCATTGGTAACTCTGGGGATAGCACTTTTCATTTGAATGATGAGTTTGAAATTGTAGGTTAGATTGTAAATATTTTAGGAGAGGAATAAGTAGACAACTAGTATAAACAGTTTTGGTTTTTTTAGGAGTCTGGTTGTGGAAGGAAAGAAAAATAATAGGATAATAGCTTGAGGATATAGAATGGTCAAAAGAGGATTTTTTAAGGTTAAAGCCCAGGACATGCTTGAAGGTAACAGAGAAGGAGCCAGTAAATAGGTAGAGATTATAAAGATAAGAAAGAGAACTGCCAGAGCAACATGCCAAAAATGCAGAGCTGACTCTCACTCAAAAAGACATCAGGTTTTTCTGCAGCAGTTTCCAATTGCCTCTGTGATTAAATAGGAACTCCCCTGCTTGGTAGCCAAAGCCCATCAGATTCTGGCTATAGTGTTCCTCTCCAGACTTTTTACCTCTTCTCCAGTACTCTTTATTTTCTAGCTAAACCAGCCTATTTTCTGGTCTTTATTTACAAGGTGGAGGACTCTTAGTTAGATAAGATGAAAATAGTTTGGACAACTGAACATAGAATTATTTAATATACTTATATGAAACTCAAGGAAGCTTCTATTGTAATGCTCTATAATTGTCCTTTGTCCTTTCAGTTCATTATTTTTATCAGAAACTTAGATGGACACTACATGGTATTCATTTTGATGACATGAAAGCTAGAAATGGAAGGGCTAACTAATCTCTTAGTTAAGAGAATTAGGATTCAAAAAGATTTTGTTAGACTGGAATGATGGGCCGGAATAGTAAGATTAATGTCTAGCCTTTATAGTTTACTAATATAAAGTCAGGGATAGATGACTATACAGTTTTATTTAATTCAGTAGAAATTAATATTTTATTACACTCCTTCAACTTCCCAAACTAATACAATTTTAGTAATCATTAATAGAACTATAGTATCTAGAATGAGGGTAGTGATAGTTCCTACTCTACTTCTCAGTGATTAGATAGTATCTGGAGTTATACTGATTTCAATTCTCTACCACATTTAAAGAGTAGCACTAGCAGGGAGTTTAGAAATTACTGTGGTGAAGAGAAAACCTGATGCCATGTAAGTATTGAACATAGAAATTTGATTTATTTTGCTCAGCCTCGCTACAGACTCAAAAGCGATGGGTAGAAATGACAGAAAGGCAGATTTAAGGAAACATTTCAAACAAAGCTCTCTAGAAATTGAAATGGACTGCTTTAGGAGGTAGCAGGTTTCTGTTCATAGTAAAGATATCTACTTGATGTGTGGGCAGTTATTTACTTCAGATGTTAAAAAGGAAGTTTCTTGATTTGGGTAGACCAGACCGAAAGACCCTTAAAGGAGGTGCTATCCATCTCAAAGATACTTAGTCTCTTTCTTTTGTCATATGGAAAGGGACTAAGAAAAGTGAGTTAGCTTTTAAAGATGAATAAAGAAAATAATTTTATTAACTTTTTTTTTATTTTTCAAGATACCTTTTTAAAAGTGAAAAGAAAGTGGGAATTCAAGAACTTGGACCACGTTTTACTTTAAAATTAAGATCTCTTCAAAAAGGAACCTTTGATTCTAAATATGGAGAATATGAATGGGTTCATAAGGTATGTATTAGAATGTCTGATACTAGTTGGATCACTTTTGAAACAATTAAACTAAAAGGAACCCCTCTTCAAAATTGTTTTTAAACTTTAGGTATGAGGTCTGCCCCCCAGTATCCTGTCCTCTAGTGTTTGTGCCCAAATTGAAGTAGATAAAAAGGAAGAGTTGAAAAAAATCTCTAATGACCAGTTTCTTTCAAAGATCCCTAAAAATGCTTGTTAGAAGTTTGAACAATATGTGTAAGGTGGTAATAAGAAAGTGTCTTCTTGACAATAAAGTAGAAACTTATTTTGGAGCAGATTTCTGCTTTAATAAGAATACTTAAATCACAGTTTAAACCTAATTTTTTAGTTAATATATTAACAGAAAGCCCCTTTTGACACCCAAGTAAGGTTCTAATACTACATAGACTTCATATCACATAATATACTATGGATTTTATTAGCTTTAATTCCATTTATGTTTTATATATTGTTAAATTTAAACTTTTACTCATGCCCGTTTTTTTATTTAACGCAACTTTTTTGTTTGTATTTTTAGCCCCGTGAAATGGACACAAGTAGAAGGAAATTTCATTTATGAAATATTGAGAAAGCAGAATTGGATATCACCTGGCCTGTAATGTTTTGAATTTGTCAGTTATTTGACTGAAGAGACCTGTCTGAAGAAAGACACTCACTTTTCAGCCATATATTTGTTAATGAAGATCCTTCCATTTATTGATTATTCTTTGAATTCATCTATCTATATAGCAATAAAAATGACTTTTGGGGTATGTTCTTTAATATATTCATTTTTTTATAACTTTCACCTTGTAGTGAGAATTGGGAACAGTATGACCAACCTTCCCTCCCCCCCCCCCCCCTTAAGTCAATTTGTTGTTGTCTGGTAAAAAAAAATGAATAGTTGTGTAATGGCTGAAAAGAAAATTAGCCCAGGGAGTCCAGAGACCTAGATTTTAGTCATCTCTGGTCACATACCAAGTTACTGAAAAGAATCTTCCTGCATCTATCCATCAGATAGATAATAAACTTGGAATCACATTTCAATGATGTTGGTATGGTGGAGACTAGAAGGGAGAATCTAATGATTCAAAAGAGCGTTTCACCACTACAAAAATAATAACTGAAAGGAGGATATCCAGTATTGGATCCAGTTAGGGTTCTAACCATATACATTGAACTAAATATATCACCCTTGATTCCAGGCTTACCCTAGCATTCTTTGAAACTCATTATTAACACTCAAAGAAACACAGACATGTATTTTTCATCTGAATACTTTATTGTATTCTTGCCAGTGTACAAAACAAAAATCAATGAAAATTCGGAGAGGTAGATGAGAAAGTCTGACACAAGTTGAAATTTGGATGATTAACTTGGCACATTGTTACACTTAGATTAAATTTTTGTGCAGGCTTCAGAATTCTCTCCTTTGAATAGTCACAATTCACATCACAACATCAATTCACATCACAGATCCACATATGAAGACTGGATTCAGAAATCTGAAAGAAAAAAAAAGATTACATATAGCAGAACAATTACCCTTAAAGAGGAGTACATTCATGTACTATAACTCTAAAAACAAGCAATCCTAGGACACACCCAAAGTACAGGATTCACTAGAACAGTAGCTGAGTCCAAAGACATGGATTCTGGCTCCTGATGTACCTTTCTTGTCTTATGAATTCGTAACAAGTCATAATCAGAGTCTCACCTGTATGATAGAAGGCAAGGACCTCTGAGTTGTGAGAACCAAAACATGTACTTGTTTACCTATTGCTCAGTGATTTGTGAATGGAGCTGGATTTTGGGACAATGTTAAATGCAGAATATGCTACTCTGTAACTAGTAATGGAAAAAATCCTTTTTATTAAAAAGTATTTTATTCTGCTATTGCAGCATCTTATCCAGACATAGTGATTACTTCTTGAATTCATGGTAATTCTACACAAATAGACTTCTGTTTGTATATTTCCAGATTACAAAGAAAGCTCAATTAGGGAGGGTACAACTGGAACATGATATTTTCAGGAAGCAACTTCCTGAACACTGAAGATTTAGAATTTCTATAAAGGGTGGACTCCTTACACAAGGAAAATTCAAATAGAGGGGAAGACTGCTTATTTTTCTTCTAGCTAACACTAACTATTTCCTTGACGATTTTGATCAATAAATTACTGATCAGTAATGGTGTATATTCTTAACCAAAGAATATTTGTCTTGAAATGGTAAGATAGCTAAATAGAAGAGAACTTCTAAGTCAAAGTGTAATTAGATATTACATGACGTCAGCAGAGAAAACTGCAGGTAGAAACATCTGGGAACTGTCAAAAATGGAACTGTGTTCAACAAAGGAATTAACTTGTTGTGTTATTTTTTTTTTAAGGTAACTTACCCCTTTCCATGTAGCTTCAGAGCATCTTGCTACAGGAATGAACAGACTTTTTGGGGACGGAAAGGATTAGTACTGGAAGATACCCCAGTCAGCAGGGGATCGTTTTGGGCATTTTGCAGGCAAAACTGTTTCAGATCAGCAGCAGCTTGAGAAACCTATTTATAATAAATAGAGAACAAAGTGTCATTAGTTGGTGAAAATATTTTAATGAAAGTTTTTTCATCTCTTTACTCAAAACAAATTATATTATTCCTCAAAGAGGATAAATGCATTCATTGAAAGCTAGTGAGCATATCCTAAGTGATCCTATTACTTCTGTTACTTATGAACAATACCATTTCAGCCTTTCAGGCTTTCCATTAAAGAATCTGACCTCAAAATTTGCTGAATGTTAATATTCTACTCCTGCCACTATCTTTCCACCTTTCCTTTGTTAAGTTTAGTCCCTTGAACAAGCCAGCAGATTAGAAACAGCTGAGTGAAGAGAAATGGATTCAAATCCTACTCTCAAGCCTTAACTAGTTGTGAATGTCCTTCAGCAAATAACTTAGGAGTCTCAGTTTCCTCATGTAAATAATGAGGCTAACACCTGAAGTTGCAGTGAAATAAAATAAGTATGTGAAAATTGATTTGGTAATCTTGAAATACTGCTTCAAGTGTTAGCTATTATCACATGTGAACACTGCTGTCTGGCACTGCCCTAGTAACAAAGGTATATACTAGAGCTAGCCAACAAAGACATTACAATCCAGTTGTAGAAATGAAACAATTATTAAAGCAACATTATATCTTGAGATGATGAAGAGCTGGATTACAAACAATAGTTAAAAAATGGTTAGTATGTAACAGTGCTGATCCTTTTTTTTTAAGTTTAAAAGACATCAATCAGGGACAGATTCAGGAAGGAGTGGAATTTGAACTGGGACTTGAAAGATTGGCACTTTATAAATGTGAGACTATTCCAAGGTTGCAAGGTGGATTGACTTGAATGAATGTCTCTGACCAGGAGGGGTATAAAAAGGTCAGAGAAAGGGGTCTTTGAGCTCACTTCCTTTGTTTTACACATAGGGAAACTGAGGCCCAGAAAGGTTAAGTTCTTTGTCCAAGGTCACACAGGTCAAAAGCCTCAAAAGCTTTTGGAAACTAGAAAGTGCTCTATACATTGAAGCAATTTATTTTCCTTGCCTAAGCAGACAATTATTTTTCTCCTGTCCCAGAAGGCTGCATTTCTTATTAATTCTTTTCCTCATCTCCCTAATTCCCTGCTTCTTTTTTCTCCCTTCCACTCCTCCCCATGCACAAACCAAAAATTCATTAGGGCGAGTTAATTTCATTTTACTTCTTCCCTAGCAAGAATGGTAGCAGCAAAAAAAAAAAAAAAAAAAAAAGTGGAACTTGTAAAAGATCAGTTCAAGTTTTTCTTCCTGTTCTCAAGAGAAGGAAGAACTTAAGACCTGAGGAGAGTATAAAAGCACTGAACCCAATTAGATGGGACAACGGGAGCCACGAAATAGCTTTCTTTGGGGGGAGAGATGTTTGGCGGGGTGGGTGACTGAGAAGGGGCGGGTCAAGGGAAAAGAACGGGAAAGCCACATCGGACAGGACAACACATGGGAATCTGAGTCTGGAACCTGAGACAGACAAAAAAGAGAGCGCGGGGCAAAACCCAAGAAATCACGAAGGAGTCTTTGTCCCCGTCCCCTCTACCCTCCCCCAGCCAAACCGGGTGTCACTTCGGGGAGGTACTCCAAAGTCCGGGGTTCGGGAGAACTGGTCAGGGAGGGTCATTAGAATGACAAGGAGTTGGGGGTCTGGGGAAGAGTCCCCTCATCGTGAAAATTCGGAGGAGCCCCAGACACTTGTTAACTCAAGTGTGCCGGAGCCGCCCAAGGGGACTGGGGTCTCGCGGGGCTAGGGTCTCTAGAGAGATGGGATCTTGAGGTTCGGGGACTTTGGAGGGATGAGGTTTCGGGGTTTGGGCTCCGTGGGGTGCGCAGGATTCGAGGCTGCCACGGCTATTTGGGGAGGGGGCTCACCTTCACGCGGTGGAGGCTGGCCTCGAGCCGGAGCTGCTGCACCACTTTCCTCATGGCGACGACGTTGGAGCTGCTGGACATGGCGCAAAGAGCTGGGGTCCGCGGACTACGGTCGGTCAGTGGTGGGTGGTCGGGTCGGGGTGGTCTAGCAGATGTCTGCTCAATCTCTCGCTCGCTGTATCTGGCGGCGCGCGGGGCGTGTGGTGCCTATAAGTACCCAAGGGTGTGCGCGCGGGGCGGGGGGACGGGCGGGGGGGGCGTTGGGGGAGGGGGCGGCGCTGCTCGGAACTTTGTTTCT
>NC_058133.1:46010772-46117438 GCF_016433145.1 Gracilinanus agilis | reverse complement strand
GGGCGGGGGGGGCGTTGGGGGAGGGGGCGGCGCTGCTCGGAACTTTGTTTCTAAGTTTCCGGTGCTCCGCCAAGTACCGCCACCCTCTCAGTACGCATGCGCCGAATCCTCCACCCGCTCCCGTCCCTCCCAGAGTCTCTTTCATCGAGCCCCTCCCTCCTCTGCGGCAGGCCCCCCCCTTCCAACCTTGTCCCACCTCCTTCGCACTCCCCCGCCCACCGCCTCCGGGAGCTGCGGCGTGCGCGCGTGCGAAGGGCTGCGGACGGACGGTGGAGGACGGGCGCGCCTGGGGAGCGCGCTCATGTGCGCGCGCGGCTGGCTCGACGCCCCAACCCCCTCCTCTTCCTCCTCTACGCCTTCCTTGAGAGAGCGAGCGAGCGAGCGACCGGGAGGGAGGGGAGCGGTAAGAGCCTGGGCAGACCCTGACCCGACCCTGACCCCACGAACTAGTGCTCCTGTCGGCCCCCCGCAAGGGCCCGACCTGGGATGGGGGAGTGGCGTAGGGCGCTCGTCCTATGGACTTGGGGGGGATCCAGATCTGGACCGGCGGAGTTGGTGGGCACCTGGCGGGCCCCGAGGCCAGGGGGGGGAAACCAAGTGGGCCTTCCTCCAGGACCCCCTGACACCGAAGGAAACTAAGGCACGGGACAGAGGGGTCATTACTTCAGAACTCTATAACACCAGGGGAAATTGAGGCACGTGGACCAAGTCATCATTACTCAAATACTCCTTTTGAAACCAGTGGAAACTGAGGCACGGGGACTAAATGGTCATTACTCCAGGACCCTCTGACACCAGGGGAAACTGAGGCACGTGGACCAAGTGGTCATTACTCCTGTACTCTTGAGATGAGCAATTATAGCTTAGTAAATGGCATTGCTCCCATTCCTTATTTGACCCAAGAGGAATCTGAGGCTCAGAGACTTAATGGTCATTACTCTAATACTCCTTTTGACATAAATGGAAACTGAGGCTCAGGAAGCAGTCATCTAGTCCAATGTCTCCCTCCCTCCCCAAAAACAAAACAAAACAAAACAAAACAAAACTTACCTTCAGTCTTAGAATCAATACTAAGTATTGGTTTCGAAGCTGAAGGGTTGTAAGGGCTAGGCAATGGGTATTAAATGACTTGCCCAGTGTCACACAGCTAGGAAGTGTCTAATACCCTCTTTTACCACACAAAGAACCTGAGGCTGAGAAAGTATCTGGTTATTACTACAAAATCCTATTTTTCACAAAAGGAGACTGAGGCCCAGAATAAATAGCAGAGGACAGATTCAGACTCGGATCTGTTGCTTCCCCTTAACCTTCCCATCCCCAAATCTCAATAGAAAGAAGTGATTTAAGAAGTCATCTGGGTGAATGGCATCAATCATCAAAATAGAAATGGAATCCCTAAATCTTTAGTAAGGATCCCTGTAATTGCATAGTGATTTACAAAACCACATATTCACTTTATCTATGTTTATTGAATTTTATTTTGCTAAATATTTCCAATTTACATTTTAATATGGGAGTATTGTGGGCTGTAATTTTGAAACTTGTTTTAGACCTACCCCCTCTTTTCCATATGGAGAAGATAGGCCAGAAATTAAATGGTAGAGGCTAGATTCAAGTTGCTAACAACATTTATTAAGCTCTTACTATGTGCCAACTATGCTAAATGTTAGGGATACAGAGAATTGTGAAAACACAGTCTCCTCTCCAGCTCACATTTGAAACCACCAAACAGATACAAGATAATGTCCAGAATATATGAAAGACACTTTGAGGGTAAGACATTGGCAATTGGGGAGGCTTAATAAAGTCCTATTGGAGTAAGGTGGAATTTGAGTTTAGTCTTAAAGAAAGAAAAACTAAGAGTTGGAAGTGAAAGAGCAGAGCATTGTAGAAGTGGAAGACATTAAGTACAAAGGCCCAGAAACTTGAATCTCCTGAGACCCAGAAAATAAGTATTAGAGGTCACATTCAAATTCAGGCCCACTACTTTAGCCATGGTTCAGTGCTACCAAATGGACAGTCCAGACCTCCAGGGCTTTCAGAGAATGTAAGGGACCATATAGGTCATCCTTACTTTACACATTGGGAAAAAGATCCACAGAGGCCAAGTTCATTTGCCCAAGATCTTAGAGGTTGGTTGGTTGGTTAGTTGGTTTTTGAATTCAAAGATAATTTATTTTCTCAATTATATGAAATAATAATTTTCAACATATAATTCCAAAATTATAAGATCCAAACTGTTTCCTTTTCTCCCTTCTCTCCCTCAGCTTGGAGATGGTAAACAATTTGATCTGGGCCATACATGTATTATCATATAAAACACATTTCCATATGGGTCATTGTAAGAGAATACTCATACAAAACCAAAATCCCAAAATAAAACCATAAATACGCTGATGTGAAAGATAGTAAGTATGCTTTGATTCACATCAATTCAACTCAACAGTTCTTTCTCTGAAAGTGGATAGTATTAAGTCTTTCAGAAGTGTCCCTTGCTGAAGAGTACCGGAGTATTTTACAGTTGATCATCAGGCAATATTGCTGTTACTGTGTACAATGTTTTCCCAGTTCCGCTTATTTTGCTCTCCATTAGTTCATGCAGATCCTTCCAGGTTTTTTCTTATAACACAATAGTATTCCCTCACCAACTTATACCATAGTGTGTTCAGCCATTCCCCAGTTGATGGATGATTTCTAATTCTTTGCCACCACAAAAGATGCTGCTATAAATATTTTTGTACAAGTATGTCCTTTCCCCTTTTTATTATCTCTTTGAGGTACAGACCCAGTAGTGGTATTACAGGATCGAAGGGAAGGCACAGTTGTATAACCCTTTGGGCATAATTCCAAATTGCCCCAAAATGGTTGGATCAGTTCATAACTTAGCTAATGATGCATTAGTGTCCCAATTTTGCCACATCCCCTCTGTAAATTTTAAAATTAATAATATTTATCACTTTCCTTTATATTGGCCAGTCTGATAGAGGTACATAATACCTCAGAATTGATTTAATTTGCATTTCTCTATTCAAGAGTGATTTAGAACATTTTTTCATATGATTATTGATAGCTTTGATTTCTTCATATGAAAATTGCTTATTCATATCCTTTGAACATTTAATTGGGGAATATATACTTGTATTGATTTATTTTGCTATAAATTTGAGAAATTAGACCTTTAATGGAGAAATTTGTTAAAAAAATTTTCCCAGTTTGTTATTTCCCTTCCAATCTTGGTTTATTAGTTTTGTTTGTACAAAAGCCTTCAAATTTAATTTAATCAAAATTATCCATTTTATATTTTATAATGCTTTCTATCTCGTTTGGTCATAAATTCTTTCCTTCTCCATTGATCTGCCAGATAAACTATCCTATGTTCTCTTAATTTACTTATATCATTCTTTATATCTAAATCACATACCCATCTTGGCCTTATCTTGATATAGGGTATGAAATATTGGTCTATACCTACTTTCTGCCATCCTGTTTTCCACTTTTTCTAGCAGCTTTTGTTAAGTAGTAAATGCTTATTCCCAAAATTGGGGTCTTTGGGTTTATCAAATACTAGCGAAGATCATTTACATCCCTGTATATTGTGTATCTAATCTATTCCATTGTTCTACCATTCTATTTCTTAGCCAGTACCAGATTGTTTTAATGATTACTGCTTTGTAGTACCGTTTGAGATATGGTACTAGTAGACCCTCTTTCTTGACTTTTTTTTCATTAATTCCCTTGATATTCTTGACCTTCTGTTCTTCTAGATGAATTTTGTTATTATTTTTTTTAGTTCTATGAAATAATTATTTGGTAGTTTGATTGGTATGTCACTGAATGAGTAAATTAATTTAAGTAGAATTGTCATTTTTATTATATTAGCTTGCCCTACCCATGAGCAATTAATATTTTCCCAATTGTTTAGATCTGACTTTATGTGAAAAGTGTTTTGTAATTGTGTTCTTATAATTTCTGGGTTTGTCTTTTCAAGTAGATTCCCAATTATTTTATATTGTCTAGAGTTATTTTAAATGGCATTTCTCTTTCTATGTCTTGATGTTGAACTTTATTGGTAATATGTAGTAATGATGATCGATATGGATTTATTTTGTATACTGCAACTTTACAAGAGTTATTAATAATTTTAACTAGGTTTTTTTAGTTAAATCCAGGTTTTCTAAAGCATGTCTTAGTTGAGCCTTTCTACCCAACTGTCCAGTCTATTTTGTTCTCACCTCCCCACCCCAACCATTCCTACCACCTCTCAGATTGGTAGAGTTGGAGGAGACCCTGAGCCTAAGTCAAGCTGACCAAGAATTTTGTTAACAACATAATGGACAAGTGGATATTCAGCCCAAGCTTGGAGATTTGCAAGTATGAGAATCTCACTTTCTCCCCAAGGGCTGTCTTTCCACTTCTGGAAAACATTGAGTATTAGGATGTTCTGGATTTCCCAGTTCTTTTCTATTTGGTCAAACATAACACATCTAATGTCTTTCCCTCTTAACAACACTTCAAAAATTTGAAAACAGCTCTCATACTCAGCCAAAGTCTTCTCCTCCCCAAACTGAACACTCCCAGTTTCTTCAACTAACCCTCTGGATGGCATGACTTCTAGGATTCACCATCTGTGTTGCTATCCAACTTGTCAATGTCTTTTCTACAGTGTTATGCCCCGAGTCCCCTCTTCTTTCCCACTGTTAAAATTCTTACAGTGGCTGGAATAGTTAAGGACATTCATTTGTAACTCTTAAAATAATGAGGGAATAATTAACTGGATATTCTTCTCCCAGGTGTAGTGTCTGTCTCTTAGCTCTTTGAATTCTTTTTTATAAGGATTTCCAGAAAAGGAGATGTCTAACAATTGTTTTTGCATTCATTGTTCTATGGCTCTTTTGCAGTGATTTGTAGTGTATTTTTCACTAATTATATTTTTCATTGACTTTTTTCCTCCCTTTGAATATTTTTGATTATTTGTATTTAAGCTGCTACTCAAATGCCAATAGTAATGGAGACCATGTGGTAGTAGAGAAAGAACTCTGGACTTGGAAGGCTGGAAACCTGGGTTCTAATACTAACTATGCCATAAACGTATGATGTGTCTTAGAATAGATTATTTCACCTGTGTGGTCCTCAGTTTATTCATTTGTAAAATGAAAATAGTTGGTTTAACATGTGATCTGAAATATTTATGCTGGAAATTAGCTATCAAATTTGCCCTTCATCAGTAAAATTGTTTTTTAAATGGTCAGACTGTGGGCAATATTTAGACCCACTTGACCTTGTGAAAATACATTCTTTCATAAAACTCCTGAAATCTTAAGTTCAAAAAGTTCATACATGTGTAGTTCTGGTTTTGTGGCCCATTACTATAAAATGTGTATCCTCTTGGCTTATATTCAGTTTGCCATATTACAACTCAATATCTAAATCTAGCTTTTAACCTGTTTTTGTACCCCTTTGAGCTAAGAATATTTTTTACATTTTAAAACACAATTTTGTTTAAAAGTGTAAAAACTATTCTTATTTGGAAATATGCAAAAACTGACAGCTAGCTAGGTTTGGCCTGCAGATCATTGCTTTTCTAATCCATGGTCTCTATCTCATAAGTTCTTAACTAGAGGTTCATAATTTAAAATAGATAGATTTCAAGGAGTCTACAAGCTTAAATGGAGAAAAAAAGTACATCTTTTTGAAATTTTATTTTTATTTTATTTTTCCCCAATTACATATAAAAAGAGTTTTCAACATTTTTCAAAAATATTGAATCAAATTCTCTTTCTTCCCCCCTGCCCCCGAACCTTCCACCTCCCCCCACCTTGAGGTGGAAAGCAATCTCATATAGATTTTACATGTGCAATCAAGTAAAAACATTTTTCCATATTAATCCTTTTGTGGAAGGAAACTCAAATAGAAAATATTTTAAGTGAAAAAAGTTTGCTTTGGTCTGGATTCAGACTCAGTTCTTTTTTTCCGGAAATAGATGGCATTTTTTTTATCATGAGTCCTTTGGGATAGTAAAAAAATTACATCTTTAATTCAATATAATTTTTTTAATAATCTCATATATTTTATTTTATGCTAACATTATTCTGTGGAGTCCACAGGCTTCAAAAGATTGCCAGAAGATCAGAGGGATCCTTGACAAAAAAGGTCACAACCTCTGGATTAAGTTTTCCATAAGATAGACCTGGTTAACTCCACAAGCTGGGCTGTACCAAAGCTTCCATTTTTCTCCAAGGAAAAGTATAGATCACTATATAGAATATACCTGAATATCCTTTAGGATAATATAACCCTAAGTTTACTCTAGAAATTATAAATATGAGTAGTTAAATATTTTAAGTATAGTTAGTTGAAGAATTGATGTATGATTTGGTTCTTGGTGTATTTAACATGAATTTTAAAGTCCCTGAAATTTATTTCCTAATCACAATTTTACCAAAATGTAAATTTATTGTCTTATTTTAATCCATGTTTTGTATAAACTCATAGGAATAGTATTTTATATTTTATAGCCCTCTCTGATCATGATAACATACTTCTTATTAGACCTATATAGATTAAAGGGATAAAAGCACAATGAAGTAAAACATATTTGTGCAACACACGTTCCTTTTCATAATGAAAATATTTTCCTAGAAATTACTCACAAATCTAATATAAATAGCAACAGGGTTCACCACCTATAGATTGCCATACTGACATAATTTTACTTATAGTCACATATGTAAGGGATAAAAAGGGATTTTGATTAGGTGAATATTAAAAGGTTTGGTCACCAGGGAATTGAATAATTATCAATCCCCAATTAAGGAATAACCTCAAGTTAAATTGACTTGTATGGAAGTTTATTTGTAAATGAGAAGATGAAGAAGGAATAGGAGAGAGGATAAGATAGGATAAGTAATCTAATACACTAAGTTTGCTCGGATCCCCTAGTTTAACCCAGGAAGATCTAATTAGCCCTCAGTCAAGAGAGGTTTGGTCTTGAAGGCCGAGGGCCGAAAGGCCCTAGAATTCCAGGAAGATTTAGTATTTACACTCACCATGTATAATTCTAAGAGAAAAGATTTAAGAAAGGCCTCACCAAGATCTTAAGGTCCCAGGTCCAGTCCTCCTCCAGGTCCAAGACACGAACAAGAAGAGCCACACTGAGCTCACTAAACTCTCTTTTAAAGGGGCTTCTTATGCATCACTTCCTGTGCCTTCCTCTTAGTTTACATGTCCATTCACAACAGATGCTTTTCTTAGGACTGCCCAGGAGGTAGTCAGTAAATTCTGATTTGTCACTCTCTCTAGGTAGGTTACAGACTTCCCAACTTGTGAGTTAAGTGGAGATGTTTTCACCTTTGGTGATTAAATCTAAAGATGGGCAGGGTAGACTTAATCTATCACACATAGTGATAATGACATTGGGACCATATTAACTCAGTAGCATAGAAATTGGCGCAAAATTGGCCCACCTTGGACTGTGCTCAAGGAGATTGGTTATAGGACTTCATTATAATATATTTAATTTAACATAATATACCATGAAACTCCAGCATAACATCACAACATAACTTCATTGGCATTTTGAGTTTAATACATGAATATGAATGAATAAAAACTAATAAAACGTTTATTAAGTGCTTATTGATACTAAGCTCTGTGCTGCATTGAGCATACAATTATAAAGGTAAACCTCTTTTCAAAGAACTCACATTCTAATGAGGAATTCCCTTGTTTTTGGAGTGGCAATGAGGATGAAGTGGCAATGCAGATAGTAAGCTTCCTCCTTTATGTCATCTCCACTGTTAAGATCATATTTATTTCTGATACTGAACCATTCATCAGGGCCAAGGACTTTGGTGGGAAGAATATTCTTTGCTATGGCTTTAGTAGCTGTGACTATAAACTTTGTAGGAGTAGTTGCCGGGCTATATTTCCTTCACAGGAGTTGTTTCCCAGGATGATGACGATGAGGGCTGAGTTATAAGTAGAATCGTTAAGTGGTTAGAGCAGGGGTCGGCAACCTTTTTGGCCATGAGAGCCATAAACACCACATTTTTTAAAATGCAATTTTGTGAGAGCCGTACAGTGTTCACAGTGCCGCTCCTGTAACAGCGCCTGGAAAAAAATTGACTTTATGACGCCTGCAGAAAGAGCCATAT
Source organism: Gracilinanus agilis (assembly GCF_016433145.1). Taxonomy (NCBI): domain Eukaryota; kingdom Metazoa; phylum Chordata; class Mammalia; order Didelphimorphia; family Didelphidae; genus Gracilinanus; species Gracilinanus agilis. The sequence continues at coordinate 46,109,285 of NC_058133.1, read as the reverse complement.
CTGACCCTCAAAAGAGCCAGATATGGCTCCAGAGCCATACGTTGCTGACCCCTGGGTTAGAGGCTGCTATTACAAAGGGCCCCTGTACCTATATGTAGATTTGGCATTTCACTTTCAGTGAATGAAATATCACTTAGCAGCAGACAACTTTAGGCGAGACTATCCCTTTAATTAATATTGTCACTGATTTTTTAAACCCTCTATATCTTAGTGTTTATAGTATCTTCTGAAAATTATAGTGTGTCTTTTATCTCTTTCACAATGGGATCTTAGATATTATTCTATGCGTATCCACAGAGCAGTGAATCAGAAGAACTGTGGTTCTATCTCCGTGGATGGAGTTATCTCTTCATCCCCATCCCATTCCTGCTTATAAACTCATGTAGTGAAAATAGTTGATTATGCTATCATTGTTAGTTGCAAGTTCCAGAATGGGAATTAAAAAAGACAGAATGAGGTTTGTTGGTTATTCTGTCTGATATGGTTTATTCCAAAAACTGAATCAACTTTATTTCATAATCTCTTTGGTTCTTAACTTATTTTGTTTTTGTTGATGCCTAATACATTTTGCATTTGACATGAACTGTTTCTGAGTTCTTCTACCCCTATTAACAAATACCAAGTGCCATGCATGTAACTATTAGGCACTCAAACACTTGTTGATAGTTGATAAACTGATTAAAATAATGATAATATATAATTTTTATATAGATTTTTTTATATAGATTTATATGTAGATTTTTGTTAATGTGTTTTGTAGCTTCCCTGTGTTTTAGGGTTTTAAATTTGTCATAGTTTTGAATGCAAACATTCCTAGGAGTGTTATAGTCTTTTTTAGTTAAATTTTTAAAATTAATTCTTCCAGATATGTTGATATAATTTTTAATAATTGTTTTCTGACATTTTGTAATCCATGTTCTCTTCCATTCCTGTCCCTCTACTTCCACAAGATGACACATGATATGATATACATTGAACATGTATTAATACATAATACATATTTCCATGTTCATCATGTTGTGAAAGAAGACATTTCACTTACACTAGAGAAAAATTCATGGAGCAAATAAGGTGAAGAATGGCACACTTCAATCTGTATTTAGACTCTTATCAATCCCTTCTGTTGCCTTTTTGTCTTGAGTCTCTTGGAGTTGTCCTGGATCCTTGCATTGCTGATAATACTTAAATCATTCAAAATTGATCATCATACTTTATTGCTATTACTGTGAACAACATTCTCCTGGCTCTACTCATTTCACTTTGTATCACTTCATATGTCTTTCCAGGTTTTTTTTTTTAGTGATCATCATGCTTGTCATTTCTTATAGTGAAGTAGTATTCCATTATGATCAGATACTACAACTTGTTCACCCATTCCTCAGTTGACATCCCTTCACTTTCCAATTCTTTGCCACCACAAAAAGAGCAGCTGTATATGTTTTTGTACAAGTAGATCCTTTCCCCCAATCTTTGATCTCTTTGGGATATAAGGCTACTTAGTATTGTTGCTAGGTCAAAGGATATGCACAGTCTTATAGCCCTTTGGGCATGGTTCCAAACTGTTCTCCAAAATAACTGAATCAATTCATAGTTCCACCAGAAATGTATTAGTGTCCCTATTTTTCCACATTTCCAAAATTCATTATTTTCCCTTTTCATATTAGCCAGTGGGATAGATGCTAGGTGGTACCTTTGAGTTGTTTTAATTTGCCTTTATCTCTAATAGTGATTTGGAACATTTTTTCAAATGATTAATTTTAATTTCTTCATCTGAGAATTGCCTGTTCATATTCTTTGACCATTTGTCAATTGGAGAATGCTTTGCATTCTTATGAATTGATTCAGTTCTCTATATATTTGAATAATGAGGCCTTTGTCAGAGACACTTGCACTCAAGATTTTTTTCCCCAGTTTATTGTTTCCCTTCTAATCTTGGTTGTATTGGTTTAGTTTGTGCAAAACTTTTTAAATTTAATGCAGTCAGAGTTATCTATTCTTCATCTCATAATGTTCTGTGTTATTTGGACATAAATTCTTCCCTTATTCACAGGTCCGACAGGTAAACTACTCTATGCTCCTTTAATTTGTTTATGGTTTCACTCTTTATTTCTAAGTCATGTATCCATTTTGACTTTAATTTGGTATAGGGTGTGTAGTGTTAGTCTGTATCTAGTTTCTGCCATACTGTTTTCCAGTTTTTTTAGAATAGTGAGGGAATGTTATATTCATTTAAGGATTATGGTGGAAGGACAATATAGACAGTATAACTGTCCTCACATATTTGAAGAGTACAAAAAGCTGTGGACTTGGGCTTTAGGAGAGAACTCTGAATCCTGCTTCTGCCACTTGTTAACTGAATAGCCCTGGACAAACCATTTATAGTTTCTGTAGCTAAACTTACCTCAAAGGCTTGTTTTAAAAAATCAGTGACAGAATGTATGAAAAGTGTAATGCATACATTAAAGTGCCATCATAAATGTCAACTATTAGTAGAAGTAACTAGTAAAACAGTTGCATTAAAATATTTTTTGATTAACAAGTATTTCTTTTCCTCCTACTTCTCTCACCCTCAGGAGAAAAACAAAAACAAAAAGTCTTTCAAAATTTGTTAACTTTTACATTATTATAAATTGCTATTTTGGCTCACTGTATCAGTTCATACAATGTCCCTTTCTTGCCCCTGACCTACCTGAAAGCTAAGAAATCTATTTTCAGACTCTGGACAGTTCCCAAAGTTATTTTTCATGTGTTTATTTACCTCTCTTGTGTTTATTTGCATAATGTCTCCCCCATTAGATTGTGATCTCCTTATGAACATGGATTATTTTTTGCCTTTCTTTATCCTCAGAGCTTATCATAGTGTTTAGCATTTAATAAAGTGCTTATTATTGTTTGTCACTTGACAGAAGTCTTCCCAGGTTTCTCTGAAACTGTATATTTTATTTTTCCATTACATTTATATACCATACTTTGTTCATTCCCTAATTGATAGCTATTCATTTAATTTTCACCAAAAGTGCTGATACATATTAAAATATATAGTACACATTCTGTATTTACATTATCATCTACATTTACATATTGGTTCTTTTCCTCCTTTTCCCACTTTTTGAAATATAGGCTTAGTAGTGGTATTGCCTTTCAAAAGATCTACATAGCTGTAATACCGTACCTTTTTTCCTGAATTTTCTCCAACATTCGTTATTTTCAAATAATTGCATTTTGAGCTTTAACAAAGAAAGTTGATTTTATTCACACAATGATTTGTCATATCAAATTATTTTATTCACACAATAATTTGTTATATCAAACAAATCAAATCAAATTTGATTTGTATAATACCCCAAGAAGTTAATCATTACCATCCTTAGAATGGAATTTCTTTCTTTTTTTTTTTAAATTTAAACATTTATTAATAATCATTTTTAACATGGTTACATGATTCATGCTCCTACTTTCCCCTTCACCCCCCGCACTCCCCCCACCCATGGCCGACGCACATTTCCACTGGTTTTGTCATGTGTCCTTGTGATCAAGACCAATTTCCAAATTGTTGGTGGTTGCATTGGTGTGGTAGTTTCGAGTCCACATCCCCAATCATGTCCACCCCGACCCATGCGTTCAAGCAGTTGCTTTTCTTATATGTTTCCTCTCCTGCAGGTCTTCCTCTGAATGTAGTGTTCTTTACCATAAATCCCTCAGAGCTGTCCTGGGTCATTGCATTGTTGCTGGTACAGAAGCCCATAGAATGGAATTTCTTAAAGTCATGCCCTCCTCCAAAGTTGTAGCAATATTAAGTAGAACTTAAATAACTTTTCTAATGTAATATGAGCATTTCAAAGTATGTAATGTCACTTCTTAGAATTATCCATTAGGATATCTTTATCATCAGCAAGAAACTACCTGAGTAGAGTACTACTTTAACTCTTCCTGGATGATTTGAGTGTAAATTAATGAGGTTCTTATACCCTGATAAAAATCAGGATTGCTAGTTTCATCTAAAATATTTACTCTTCTATGGTGATGTAAATGAATCTGTGCCTGGAAAGAAATGCATGTGCTGAGATTCTGATAATATCGCTGCAGATAGTTCTCTGTACAAACTTAATTCTTCCACCAACAAAATCTGTTTAAGTAAAACATCACACATTTTCATTTGTTTGAAGAAAACCAGGGTAGATGAATTGCTCTGAATGTTAAATCAATTCTTTATCATGCCCTGATAAAGAAAGTTTGTATTTCTGCATTCTGTATTTCTAATTTTAAATGAACTATCAAATCTTTTTCTTAAGGTTTTGTTTTATATTAAGTTTACTAATACTTTTTGTTTTAAATTTCCCTCTATATCTTTCCCTTTTACCCATTCCACAGAGCCATCCTATTTAACCCATATAACAAATTTTTTAAGGAAAAAAAGAGGAAGAAAAGAAAAATTAGTAAAACTACTCAATATACTGAAAAAATATAATAATATATGCAATGTTCCCCAATTTGTAGGCCTCTCCTCCAACCTCTACAAAGAAATGGACAATAAGTGTCTTCTCATGTGTCTTCTTTAGGATCAAACTTATTCCTTCTAATTTAGCAACACTAATTTTTAGATGTTTTGTCATTGTCTTTCCATTTACATTGTTTAGTCACTGTGTATATAATTTTCTTGGCTCTGTTTACTTTGTATCAGTTCATTTAAGTTTTTTACATGCTTCTATGTATTTGACATATCTATCATTTCTTAAAGGTCTTTTTTTCTTTTTAGCTGGCGTTTACATGACTTGAAGACAAAAGATGAATGGAATGCTATCATTAAGTCATCTAGAGGATTTAGTGACTCTTATTATTAAGTAATGCTTAAATGAAAAAGAAGACCACCAAGAGCAATTAAAAGCAATTGTTACTTACTCAGGCATCAATGACTACGTCATTCAAAGGAAGTCGACCTTCTTCATCAGAGGTAAAAAAATTATTTTTATATGAAAAATCTTTTAAACTTGGTTTTCAGCACTTTTCTAAATTAGAATTTATGAAAGACAGGTGCAAATTATGTAAAAAGGTTTTGTAATAACTTATCACTAAAAATTTGGTATTATTCATTTCCATTATAAAATTGCTTCTGAGCCATAAAAATGTATGGATTAACTATAGTTTCTTTGAAGTAGTTACCCATTCATTTATAGAACATACTATAAATAATAAGACCCAAACACTTATTTTTAATTGGCCACCATATGTCATCAAAAATGTTAAGCAATTTACTTAATTTTGAAATAGTAATGGTGTCATATATCTATTTCACTTAGCATGATTTTATCTTATCAGTATATTAACATGACATTAGGAAAATGTTAAACCATGTACAAATAAAAATTTTAAGAGTTTTGAAAGTTTTAGTACTTAAGTAATGATTTTTTAATTTTCTGATTTTCATTGTGTGGCATATGGCAATCTTACTATTAGAGTTGTCTTTTTTAAAAGAATGATTATTTTGTTTTTATTGTAGTAATTTTAGTATTCTCTCTGTTCACAGGAAAAGCATACATATAATGTTGTAACAAAAAATCAATAGAAATCCAAATATAAGTAGCAGTATGAATAGGCACTGCCTAACTTATAAATGCCCTTTTTGATGTTTTAGGGATGAAAATGGGCCCTTCAAGTGAGGAGAGCAAAAATTATCCCTTAAGCTATTTTCGATACCCTTTTTCTATACAACCTTTTTCCTCTGTACCTTTTCCCACATATTCAAAACCAAGGGTGACAAAGGTTTATGAAACTATTCAATTAATTTGTTTCTTAGGTGACTGAAGGTAAAGAAGGAATATTTATCAGTAGTTTCAGGTCAGGAAACCCTTTGACCGTAGAAACAAAGTCATAAAGGTGGCTTATATTCCCAGCCCAACCTAGTCCTCTAGGACAAACTTTTTTTATGTCCTAGACCATGATGGGCAAACTATTCCCCTCAGGCCAGATCCAGGCCGTAGTTTGCCCATCACTGCCTTAAGCAATTCCCTAATCACTACATCTGGATGTGGGGAGACAGGCCTGGATCTGGCCTGTGGGGAATAGTTTGCCCATCACTGCTTTAGAGCTTTTTCAGCCCATTACAGAGACAAACTATTATTTAAGCTATTGTTTAGGTTAAATTAACTTTCGTGAATAGATGTGTAAGGCCAACTACTGTCTGTAACATTGTTTATTTGAATAAATGTATTTCAACTTGCATCAAGAAACATAATGAATCTTCCTAGCATAAACCATTTGAGAGTTGGAGATTGTTTTTACTGTTTGTAGTTAAAAATACCTTTACAATGTGAAGGACAGTTTTTAGAAGCTTTTCATTTTAAATTTCCGTTTAGCTCAAGAGACATACATATTTGGCAAATTACATATTTATGTCAAATTTTTTGATTAACCTCATTTTTTTAACATTGATACTTGTTTTATTTCAATGTAATTTCAAGTGTTATTTCAAGTACTCAAAATACCTTTATCTGACAAACTGTTCTCAATTTATTCAGTTGGTGGAACTTCATGTTTTTTATGTCCCTGAAGGATCATGGAACTATAAGCTAAATACTATTTCGGTAGAAGTTGTCAGTAAATTTATTTCAGCTGGATTTATAAGGCAAGTATTTTTAAAGTCACATAGAAATAAGTTCAATGAAGAATCCTTTTTTGTCCCTTTTGTTCCCTTCCCTTTCCTTCCCTTCCCTAAAATTTCCTTCAGGTAAGAATAGTAGGGGGCCACATCCTGCCATGAAGTGGATCTAGGCCCTGGCTTAACTACATATTAACTTACCATAGGGAAGTGGTGTTCCTCTTGACATAATGCTACAACCCAGAGAATAAGTTTCTCTTGGTGGACTGCTATGGTTAAACTCTTAGAAGATTAATTATCTAAGAATAAGAGCTATAAACAGTGATTAACCAATTTAATTTTTTTCAATTCTTTAAATATTAATTCATTATATTAGGTACAGGGTATTATGCTAGGTACTAAGAACACAAACAATATTCCTTTGCTTTCAGAAGCTTGCATTTACCAGTCAGTGTATCTCACTCACAGAAAGGTAGAAAACTAGTTAATTTGAGGAGGCGTAGAGCCAAGAAGTGGGAGAGTAAAATAAAGACTGCTGGTGCTGAGGCCAGAGTTCCTGGACTAGTCTCTGAAAAAAGATACAGATTCTAAAAGATGGAGATGAAGGAGTAAGACTTCCTGCCCAGGCCTGTTGGAATCAATCTGTGAAAAGTCACCAAGACGAGGAAAGATCATCCTTGGATCTGTAACATCCTTTTATTTTTCACTGGCTGATTTTCTGGTGCTGTTCTTATTATACATATTTAGTTTATTTTTTAAATTACCTGCAGGACCAGAAAATGAAGCAGTTATGCAATTTCCCAATATTGTAAAGGACCATTCTATTATTACATCATCAGTTTTTATTTTTAAAAGTTGTGATATTCTTTATTTCTTTTTATTTTAAAATATTTTCCCATGTTTACATGATTCATTTTCTTTCTCTTCCCTCTTCCAGAGCCAACAAGCAATTCTAGTGGGTTGTACAAATGTTATGTGATATTCTTTAGGCTGCAACTAACAAAGTAGTGACAAGTGAAGTTTACCTTTAGCACTTACATTAGGACCTATTGAGCCTTCTCTTGTCTCTTTATCCCAACTAGAGCTGAGTTCCTAACCTTTTAGTAAACTAAGGATGAGTCAACTATACCTGGTGTTAGACCTGGAATAGTGATAGGAATAATGCACTTTGGATCATGCTTCCTAAAGATAACAGAAATCAAGGAAAGGATAGGTTTATCCATGCTTCAAAATCCAGGCTAGTCCAGTAATCATTTATTAAGTGCCTACTACTATTAAGTGCCATATGTCAGGCACTATGCTAAGCTTTGGGGATACAATTAATAAAAGGAAAGACAGAATCCTCTCAAAGAACTTAAAACCTAGTTTAAAGACAACATACAAAAGGAGACAGGAAAGATGTGGATAGATACCAGAGAGTATCATATTCCATGAAGTTGAAACCAGGTAGAGCAGCAGATACGAAGCATATTGGGAAATCATAAGTGCATCTAAATGAATAAGGGTAGATGAATTATAGTGAGCTAGATGTGCTTTTTGTGTCCATATCCTCAGATGAGGTAAAAAAAAGAACTAATTAACAAAACTGGTATGCTATTCCTTCCTCTAGAGGGGCTACCTGGGCTATGAGGAAACGGATTATTAGCTGAATTCTTCAGTCACCGTTGGGTCTTGGAGATTGTAGATGTTCCCTAAACATACTATTCTAGTATATAGCTTTTTTCATTGACCAAGTGTTATTTCTGACATCACCTGGTGCTATACTAAAACCAGAGAAAGTTGGGGTTATTGTGAGTGAAACTCGAGTTCTTGGCAAACTTTTTTTATAGCAACCAATAGAATAAAGAATGAATTTTCAATGAATTGGGAAGCTATAGCTGAAAGAGCTTGGGGTTTAATTTCTGTGATGGTAACAGGATGGGGGCTGGGAGCCTTCATCTTTCAAGAAAGATGAAGCAGAGACTTGCAGTGGACAGCCCACTACATAAGGATGCCTATGATGTCTGGCAGGAGTTCTATATTTGTTGTCTGCTTTTGTTGCCTCCAGTATGGTCTATAAATCAATCTAGGCAGCTTCCAATTTCCCCAGGTAGTTTTTTGCCATATGGACATTGTGTATATACTGCTAACTTGGTAAAAAAATCGAGCTGGAAATGATAGTTTTTGAAAAAGGGCTCTTTGGGGAAAGGGATAGAATGTAACTACCAAGGATTTCTGATTCCTCATCCTGGCATGGATGTGACTTTGGGCCCTTGAAGCCTTATTTGTAAAGTGCAAGACTTGACAGATTCTACCTCACTGGAAAGACATTGACTGGGCAGGATGGGGGTGGGGAGCAGTGGGGAGAGGGGGTGTAGCAGTAACAACTAGAAAGATCAAAAAGGCCTTATGTAACTAGTTACACCTGGAAGGAGCTAGGTATTTCAACAGTCAGATGTGGGGAGGGAGAAGCAAGGGGGAGCCACTGGCGTGGAAGTGGGTGATTTAATACCCTTTACAAGGAATAACAAAATAGGCTAGTTTAGCTGAATACATGATGCTGCAATAATGTGAGACAAATCTGAAAAGATAAATTTTAAATGTCAAAAAGAGGAGTTTTGTACTTTATTCTAGAAGTAATAGGGAGCAATTGAAGCTTCTTAACCAGGAAAGTGATGAGGTTGTGCCTGTGCTTTAGGGAGATTATTTTAGCAATATGTTAGTATCTCTTTGGGAGAGGAGAAATGACAGGCTATTAGTAGACTATTGTAATGATCCATCTGAGAGGTTATGTGGCCCTTAAATAGGGTGATGGTCACATGAATGGAGAGAAGGGCATTAGTGGTCACAAGCAATTTTGTGAAGAGTCAACAAGACTTGGTAGCTAGTTACTTTGGGAAATTGAATGAGTAGTAAGAGAGTGAAAAGTCAAGGATGACTTAGAGTTTGTGAATGTGAATAACTTAATATTGCAGTGCCCCTGCACTGGAATAGAGAATTTAGGAGGAGAGTTATATTTAGTAGAAAGATAAGGAGTTCCATTTTCTGTGTTGAGTTTGAAATAGCCTAAGGGACAAGTATAGGGAAATAGTCCATAGGCAGTTGGTAATGCAAGTCTAGAGCTTAGGAGAGAGATAAGAGCTGCATTTGTATAAGATATGGGCATCACATACAAAGGGATAATAATTGAACTCCCAGGATCTGATGAAATGGATCATTGAGATAATGTAAAGAGAGAAGATGATAGAGCCCAAGACATTAATCCTAGGGTATACCTATATATAGGGAGCAGAACATAGATGATGATCTAGCAAAAGACATTGAGCAGGAACACTTAGCCAGGTAAGAGAACCCAGACTATAGTTTTGTGAAAACTCAGGGAGGAAAGAGTGTCTAGAAGCAGAGAGTGAGCATAATTAAAAAGCTACAGAAAGGTATGAAGATAGACTTACCTCAAAGTTGTGATAGATTTGGTTCAGTCCACCACAATCCACAATAAAGCAAGTCACATGAATTTTTGGCTTCCCAGTGCATATGAAAGTCATGTTTATACTATATTGTAGTCTATTAAGTACAGTTGTATTATGTTTTTTTAAAAATGTATGTACCTTAATTAAAAAAAATAACTTTATTCCCCCAAAAAGTTAACATCACTTGAACTTCCAATGAATCTTACTGGCAGAGGGTCTTGTCTCAATGTTGATGACTACTGACTAATCAGGGTGGTGGTCGCAAAAGGTTGAAGTAGCTGTGGCAGTTTTAAAAAAATAAGTCAATAATGAAGTTTGCCACATTGATTGACCCTTCCTTTCACTTGAACACTTATAGGCCATTGTAGGGGTATTAGTTGGCCTAATTTCAATATTTTTGTATCTCAGGGAATAGGGAAGCCTGAGGAGAGGGAAAGAGATGGGGAACTGCTGGTAGGTGGTGTTGTCAGAAACGCACACAACATTTATCAATTAAATTTGACATTTACTATAGGTGTGATTCATGGTACCCCAAAACAATTACAATAGTAACATCAAAGATCACTAATCACAGATCCCCATAAGAGATATAATAATAATGAAAAAAAGGTTGAAATGTTTCAAGAATTACCAGAAATTGACACAGACATGATGTGAGCACATGCTATTGGAAAAATGGCACTGATAGCTTTGCTTGATGCAGGGCTGCCACAAACCTTCAATTTGTAAAACAAACCAGCCAACCACATGAAGTGTAATAAAACAAAGTGCAATAAAATGAAGTATGCCTGTATTGAGAAAACTTACTATATTTAGTGATTAGTTGTGATGACTCAGAAAATTCTTGTTTCCAAAGTTCTTGGCATAGTCAAATGATTCAACATCAGAAATGGATATGGTTTTTATCACTGGAAATGGCACTAAGAAGATCACAACTCTCTTCCTTGCTCCTGGACCCTAGGTATCACTGGACCTTTCCATCTGACATTTAGCTGAAACCTGTATGTACTGTCTTCCCCTATTAGGATAAGAACTCCTTGAGAGAAGGAACTTCTCTGGTTTTATCACTAGTGCTTAGCATAATACTTTGCATATGCTCTTCATTCATTCATAATAAGGGACAATGGAACTCCCAGTGGAAGAGGTGGATGGGTGGATGAAACTCTTCTACACATCTTTGTCCAGGAACAACGTTGGAGGAAAAGTGAGAAGTTGAGCATGGTTTTCTGAGAACTCTAGGCAACATGGGGATTATACAAAGCCAATTCCTGGATCCTGAGGATTATTGTGAATAAGGGAAGCAGTTGATCATGGAATGTCATAGTTGGAACAGAACTCAGAGGCCATCTATCTCACGCCAACAATTCTCTTTGATATACTTTATTCTTGTTTATTTCTTTATTTGTTTGTTTGTTTATTTCTTTATTTTAAAACCCTTACCTTCCATCTTGGAGTCAATACTGTGTATTGCTCCAAGGCAAAAGAGTGGTAAGGGTAGGCAATGGGAGTTAAGTGACTTGCCCAGGGTCACACAGCTGGGAAGTATCTGAGGCCAGATTTGGACCCAGGAACTCCTATCTCTAGGTCTGGCTCTCAATCCACTGAGCCACCCAGCTGCCCCCCATAATATACTTTAAAAGTGGTCATCTAACTTTTCTTTGAAAAACAGATCCATTACTTCCTTTGTTCCATAGGTTTAATTATTGGGAAATTTTTCCTTCAATTGAGCTGATCTGCCACTCTGCAATAATCACTCCTAGTTTTTTCCTATGGAGCTAAACAGTACCAGTCTAATCCCAACTCCTTTGACAGCCCTTTAGTTAGAAGTCAGCAATCATATCATCCCCAAGTCTTCTATTCACTAAGCTTAATATTCCTAGTAACTTCAATCCATTTTCATATGACATGCTTTCCCTTGTCTCTCATAACTTCATAACTCATAACTTCATAACTCATAACTCTCATAACTCATAACACAATATTGTAGATGTAGTCTTACCTTCCATCTTGGAATCAATACTGTGTATTGGTTCCTAGGCAGAAGAATGGTAAGGGCTAGGCAATGGGGGTTAAGTGACTTGCCCAGGGTCACACAGCTAGGAAGTGTCTGAGGCTGTATTTGAACCCAGGACCTCCCATCTCTAGGCCTGGCTCTCAATCTACTGAGCCACCTAGTTGCCCCCTGAATATTCCTTCTTAATACATAATGCTATCAATCTCCACATGTTATTTTATTTCTTTTTAATAAGGTATTCCCATCCAGAGCGTACATCATGGCCATGGATCTCATTTTATTAATTAGATTTACCTAGTTCTTTATAGGCATATCCTGCTTCTCATATGGCCAGTGTCATTTTTTAAAAAATCCTTACCTTCTGTCTTGGAATCAATATAGTGCATTGGTTCCAAGGCAGAAGAGCAGTAAGAGCTAGGCAATGAGAGAGTTAAGTGACATGCCCAGGGTCACACAACTAGGAAGTGTCTGAGGCTGGATCTGAACCTAGGACCTCCCATCTCTAGGCCTGGCTCTCAATCCACCCAGCTGCCCCTAAGTCAATGTCATTTTGTAACATCATTAATACATAGTAAGGCCCATCCCAAAGTTGGGTTCTCCATTATAATGTCCTTAGGAACTTATCTCAACCTTAGTGCCATTTGAGTCTGTTCCTCTATTGATATTACTATAATAAAATACTAAGCACTGCGTGGAATGAACGAACTGATCAATGGTTTTCTGTTAGTAGCAGTAGCTCTAATCAGTGTAGAACTAGAGCTCCAAATAAACAGTTCATATTATATATTTTTTCATATATATATATATATATATATGCCCCCAAGGTCACCAAGTCTGACCTCAAGGCCACAAAATTTGGCTCCAAGGCCACTAAATCTGATGCCAAGGTCACTAAGGCTACCAAGACCGACACCAAGCTCACCAAGTCTGATCCCAAAGCAGCCACAGCCACCAAGTCTGATTCTAAGAGCCCAGTGATGCCAAGGCTGCTAAGCCTGCAGAATCCACTGACTAAGAGCGCCAAACTCAAAGATGCTGGGCCTAAAGCTTCTAGTCCCAAGCCTTCAAAATAGATGCTTCAGGACAGAAGGACTTATTTAAAACCCTAAACCACCACTTTTTCTCAGCCAGAGTATAATTATTTACTATTTTGTACAAATAAAGGAAATGGTGAGTCATATATATACACACACACACACACACACACACACACATACATTTTATATATAAATCAAAGATATAGATATCACTTTGCAAGTATTATCCACATTGAATAGAAACAGGCAAGAGATTGTCTCAGGTCTCACATTTGAACCCAAGTCTCCAGTCTCTAAATTTTGTGCTCTTTCCCATTATGCTGTACTCTTTCTGGGGCACATGAAAAACAAGAGACAAGAAACAGTTTCCTTCTTCTTCTACATATTGCCATTTGGCAGAGGCAGTGCCCTGGGGAGAAAGAGCACACCTCCTCTCCCAACCATCTCTACCCTCACAACATATGTACAGTTTTTATGAAATTTTTCTCCTCATGAAGACCTATATATCTGTAGTTAGATAATCCCACCTTCTGGAAAACTAAAGTCTTTGAACTAGTGAAAGGTGGGGATGAAGGAAGAGTGTGGGTATAAGACTTAAGGACACTGTAAGACTGGAACCTATGGCTTAATTTGATCCAGACCAAGCAGTCCCACCCACTTCACCTGGCATAAACACAGAAAGAATTACTAGGTTGATTGCTCCAAATTAGATATTGGGAGACTCCTTGGAGATAGAAAGTTATCTCTTCCCATACTCTCCATTCCCCTCTTCCAATTTTAATACTCTCAGAGATCCAGTTGATGATGGTGCATCAAGTCTCCATATGTCTTAAACTACAAGAAGCTCCTCTCATCCCTATGCTATTCTAGTCTTAGGCTCCCTACCTTGTTTAGCCTTATAAAAGTCTCAAATCTCTTTTTAAGAGACGCATTTCTTGACCTTTTACATTCTGAATTTTGGCTCAGGGAGATTTCTTTCATTTACAATATTGCTGTGGAACTGTCTCCTGAAACATTTCACCTAAAACCATATATTTTCCCAGAACCAATTATTGATGTCAAGTGGAATATGCATTTTCAGTTATCAATGTTTTCTCACACATAATTTCATTTGATCTTCACAACCAGGTCAGGCAGAGGCAGCAGATACCATTTTGATGTGGAAACCTTAGACTAATAAATGACAAAGACGAGGCTAAATCTTAGGCATTCTGATTCCTGACTAAGTGCTTTTTACCTCTACATGCTGCTTCAATATAATCAGAGAATTATAAAAATTCAAAATTAGAAGATATCATCAGCAGAAGTTTAGTTTAATCCATACTCCAAAACAATATCTACTACATTTTTGACAATTGGCCCTAGAGAATTTTGCCAAAAGTTCAATGATGAAGAACCTATTGGGGGCAGCTGGGTAGCTCAGTGGATTGAGAGCCAGGCCTAGAGACAGGAAGTCCTGGGTTCAAAATCTGGCCTCAGACACTTCCTAGTGGAGTGACCCTGGGCAAGTCACTTGGCCCCCATTGCCTAGCCCTTACCACTCTTCTGCCTTGGAGCCAAAACAAAGTATTGATTCCAAAACAGAAGGGAAGGGTTTAAAAAAAAGAACCCTACTATCATAAGAGATAACCTCTTGTACTTTTTGATAGCTATAATTTGGAGGAAGTTCTCTCTTATATCCATATTAAATTTATCTCTTTGCAACTTGTATCCATTGTACCAAGTTTGACTGGTTAAGGCCAAATGAGATCTAAGCTTCTTTCATGTGAAATTCTTTCAAGATCTTAAGGATGATGATTTATATTCTGAATTTTTTCTTCCCCAGGTTAAATGGTCCCAGTTTTTGTTTTTGTTTTTTTATAGAGATCTTTATTTTGCATTAACCCTAGGCCCTTTACTATTCTGGCTACCTTCTTCTACATGTCCTCCAGTTTATCAGAATCTTGCCTCAACTATAGTATCTTCAACTGAACTCACTTTTGCAAATGTGTTCTGACTAAGCCAGTCGAGAGAAACTATTGCTTCCTCTCTAAAGGTAGCCCAATAGTGCATTACCTTTTCTGGCTACCTTATCACACCATTCATTCATATTGTTAAAATGCCTCTTTTTTTTTCAGACAAGTTGCTCTATAACCACATCTTCTTGAGTTTTGAAACAAATTGTAAAATTTTATATTCATTCATATTAAATTTCCTCTCATTAGATTCAGCCTGAGAGTCGTCTCTCTAAGCAAGGTGTTTACATATCCTGACTCTGTCATGAAGCATGTTAAGTAGCCCTCCTCACCTACAAATTTGCTAAGCATGCCATCTATGTGATAAAAATGTTAAACAGTGAAAGGCTGATCCCTGGGTCACCTAATTCATACTGATATGAAACCATTAATAACATGAACTAGCCAGCCGACTAATTCCTTCTAATTGTGCTCTCTCTAGCTCACATCTGACTGTCTTTTCCATAAAACTAGTATGAGTATCACTCTGGTACAATCTGGGTACATTACATTTACAGCATTACTCTATTCTACCAACTTAACTGAAAAGAAAAAAATAATCTGAAATCATGTATTTTTGAGAAAACCATGCTATATTTGAAATCACTGTTTCTTTATGTTAACAATAGAACTTGAAGGTAGAGTTAGAGAAGGTTTTGAGCTACCTACTTAACCAGATAGGGAAATAAAAGGTCCAACCAGGAGAGAGATAGACAAAATCCAAGAGAAACATTTAAATAAAATCAAGGAACTTGGGATAAGACATGAATAATCAGATGAAGATAAGGAATATGAGATTACACTTGCACAAAGTAGTAAAAGGAAAGCACCAATTACAGAGGAAAGACATGTACTTTAAAAAAGTAGAAAATTCATACAAAAAATACAACTTAAAAAAAAAGAAATGATTGCTTCCTTTTTCAAATGTTTACTGTATCTTTAATAATATATGCTGGAATTTTTCCAGCAATTAAAGTCAAATTCTGGCTCATAGTTTAGAGATTCCGTACTCTCCTATTCTAAACATTGGAAGTGTTTGCCCCTTTCTGGTCCAATGGTACCTTCCCTGTTCTCCAAGAACTTTCAAATGTCTCTGACTGTGGCTCAGCAGTTATATCAATGGGAACCTGCAATAACCACAGATGGCATTCCCCCTGGCCAGCTGATTACTGTTCAGTAAAGGAAGTGAGGAGCTCTTCCGCCTTATTTTCACTATTTCCTTATTTTGATTATCAACACTCTGCTGGTCATTTTGGATTTGTCCTTCCCAGATCAAAGCTGTTCTTCCTGGCAGAGAAACAAAAGTAAAATAAAAAATGAATAGTTCCCTTTGTCTCTTATTATTGCTTTGTCCACCTCAAAGCCTTGTACCTTTCTTCGAGCTTCCATTTTTTTTCTGAAATAAAACTTATTTTTAAAGCTTTTTTTGGCCATAACTAAGCAAATTTAAAACATCAGTACTTCTGACACTGTTCTGTAACAGTACTACCTCATGTTTCTGTATTGACCTTCTATTATCGATCCTTGATTTATTCTGGACATACATTTTAAAAATCTGAGTTGATTTGGTGAGTTCCCACTGAATCAATGTACTCTTCAGAAAACTCTCCCTTTTCTTCAGAATTTAGTTTATCCTATCTAATTTTGTCCTTGGGATTTATTCTTTCTCTGAAATGTTTGAAATAGGATCTTTCAAGACCTAGAATCTTATTTTTTTCCTCTCCTTTTTTCTGTCACAAAATTTTGGAGAGAATGGTCACCTCCCTCAATGTTCCCTTCATTTCTACTCTTTGTTAAAGAGAATCATATTTAAAATAGAATTTCCTTTCATTGGTCCTCCTATTTTTAAGGTCAAGAAATTCTGAACTATTTTTTTTCCTTTTGGCAGAAAGGGCAACTCAGCTGATAAAAAAAGTAAATGTAGTTTCTCATCACTACTCTATCATTCCTCTTTTCCATATTTGTAATCCATTTCCCAAACTCTTTATAACTTTTTTTCTGTCCAGGGGATCTGCAATAGATGCCAATGAAAAAAATTTTCGTTTTTCCCTGTATTGACATTCACCCAAATGTTTTCAACCAGTGCTTTCTCCTGATTCCTGGACTAATGACTACCCTATGATGATTATTTTTGCACAGCTATCCCCAGGGCAGATTAAAAACATAATATTCTAGCTCATTTAGTCTAAGTTGCTTTGGCATAGATGAATATTGTGTTTTTTATTTTTTCTTTCCATAAGTGAATTTCCATTGGGTTCTAAGTAGGTATGGAATTTCATTAAGCTTGGGGAGCTTCTAAGACCAGGTCACCCTTTCTCAGACTGTTTCTTCATATGAAAAATGAAGAGATTGAACTCTGTGCTCTCAAAGACCTTTACGGATTTAAATTTATGTTCCTAATTATAATAATTATAAATTCACATTTATAAAGAATTTTAAAGTTTTCCAAGTGCTTTACATTGATTTTCTGATCTAACTTTTACATAATCCTTTAAAGTATAGGATATTAATATCCTTGTTTTATAAATGAGCAAAATGAAACGAGAAATTAAATGATTTATTCACAGCCTCATGGATAATAAGTGTCTGAGGCAAGACTTGAACCCAGATTTTCCCAACTTCCAGATCCAATGGGAGCATCCATTAGGCTCCATTGCCTCATTCAGTTACCTAAGTCTAGAGATACACTTACTTGAAGTTACTGGATTCTCTTTGCAGCCTGGGTTTAGATTGTTGTTGTGTTTTTATTTTTGATAAATACCATAAATTGGATAAAGGAAATTCTTTTCTGTTTCTAAAAGGCATTTCCTGAAGATCTATTCAGTAGAACACAGATAGAGTAAAATAGAAGTTTAAAAAAATTATCACAATAATCACATGAAGTTTTTGGCTGAATTTTGTGGATATACACCTCAGCCCTCTGTTTTCATGTTAGCTGGAAATAATTGTATTAAAGGTGATGAGTAAATTCTAATTATTATTAGAAAACTACTGTAAGTTTGAATATTATTCCAGAAGGCAAATTATCTTCATAGATAAATCCAAAGCATATTCTAAATTTGGGCCAGAGAAGAAAATTAAACTTCAAGGAAAAAAAGTTATGATGAGACAAGATTGTTATAATCCATAAATATGAACTTGAGAATGAGAACTTCACCTTAATGACAGATGGCACAAGCTGATGACATTTGCTTAATGACATTTTGAAGGTAATATCAAGATGCCAGGTCCCAAGAGCTTTCATTTTAGTACTCTTGGTTGTTAGTAGAATGCCAGCATCCTGAGGAAAGAACAGAGCTATTGCACCCACGCCAGAATTGTAAATTCTTGGAGTGTGCACTTCCTGATTATTGTATTAGAGCTACATTTATTTCACCAAGTCAATAGCACTCTTAAAAATAGATAACATAAAGGTTAGTATATTAAGCTGAACTTATTTGAATGAATCAGTAATTCTAGAGCCTCAATAATTTGACAAAAATTAATCCCTCGTTAGTTTATTAGTTACAATTTTTAAAAACAGATGAAGTAATGAGTCATGCTATTTCAGGGTGTCGCCTCATCTTACTTTGCAAGCCCTGAGGGAGCAGCTGGGTGAGTTCCTTGGTGAAGAGGCTGTTGCAGAAAAATTCTTGTTTTTGAAATGCATAGGGAACAATTTAGCTGTGGTAAGTTATTTCCCAGTGTTTTTATCCTTTCACTTTAAAAACTGCTATATTTTAGAAAACCACATGCTCTAATTTCTTCTCTACACAACTTCTTAATCTACAACTGAAATTGTCCTTGATATACAACTAAAACTATAGAGTTAATTTATGAACTTTGAAATATCACTAAGAAATTACACGAATAAGATTTTATTGTTGCCATTTTCCCTATTGGTAGGAAACAAGTATGGGGTGTTGTGTGTGTGTGTATTTCCTTAGGGAAAAAAAAGATGAATTTAAAATAGACTCTAACAATGATGATTTTTCTGAGTAGAGATTATGATTTTCAAGGTTTTTGAAGGTCGGGTATTTTAGCTGTAGAAAGAAATGTCGTTTCTGCCTGAGTCACACTTCGCTGAATGGGGTCTGAGTATAGAGTAGAATCAAGGAGTTTTGGGTTTTTTTCTTTGTCTAGAAATAGGAACATAATATATTTGGCTAGATATATGTAATCTGACTCTCTCAGTTTGCAGGTGAAGACACTCAGGCCCAGAGAGGTCAAATTTGCCCTTCTACTCTCAGATAGAGGTGAATAACTTAAACTGGGTATTCTGTTATCATCTTCATTGCTCCTCCTTTCTGTTGGAGTATTATAGTAAGGAGTTAAGGGACAAAAGTTAGAAAGGGAACATCATGGATTATTTGAATTAGATTTAGAGCTGGAAAGAACCTTAGATGTCATCTAATTCAGTGACTCATTTTATAGATGAGGAAATTAAAATCATTAAATTATTTACTATAGTTTACATGTAAGGTAAGTATATGGCAAAAGCAGGATTTGAACCAAGGTCTCTTTAGTCTCTTCATTTAATAGATTAATAAATTCAAGGCTAAAGAGTAAATTACTTGATCAAATTTCTATAGGTAGTGAATAGCAGATCCTGGATTTAAACCATTTTTCAACTCCAAATAATTTGCTCTTTCCTTTTCCCCTTAACTCCCATTGCCAGTAACACTGCCAGCAGAAAAAAGATTCAGATAGCCTAATGGGGAAACAGCATTTCATTTTATATTGTTTTGGATAGGACTAAAAGAAAAGAAAACCATTTAAGGAGAAACAGGACAAAGCAATTTAACAGATTGCCAGATTTCCTTAGGTTTCCATCCTTGGCTTTTTATAAGAACTGAGCCTTTCTTCTGTGTGGGGTCCATTTAACTTCTTGCTGGAAGTCTTTTTTTTTTTTAAATACCTACCTTCCATCTTAGAATCAATACTCTATATTGGTTCCAAGGCAGAAAAGCAGCAAGGGCTCAACATTGGGGGTTGTTACTTACCCAGGGTCACAGAGCTAGGAAAAGCTGAGATTTGAACCCAGGATTCTCTGTCTCTAGGCCTGGTTCTTAATCTATTGAGTCATCTAGCCACCCCCTTCTTCTTAGTAGTATTTGAGAAATTGGAAGGACTCTCTTACTTTTGAGTAGTTATAGTAGATGGGAAACTGGCATCCCTAGAATTTTGAATCAAATGTTTCTTTTATTCTTAATAATATTTTATCTTTTCCTATTTATATATAATCAAATTTTAACATAAAACTTTGAAATTCAAATTTTCTCTCCCTTTCCTTCCCCCTCCCTGAGATGGCAAGCAATTTGATCTCAGTTATATATGTATGATCATACAAAACCTATTTTCATCTTGGTCATGGTAAAAGAAGACTTATAGAAACAAAAGCTTAAAAAAAAACAAAAAATACAACCAAAATAATAATAATAATAAATAATGAAATGAAAACTAGAATGCTTCAGTTTGCATTTAGACTCCCTCAGGTCTTTTTCTTAAATTGGGTAGCATTTTTCATCATAAGTCCATTAAAATTGTCTTGGATCATTGTATTTCTGAGACTAGCTAAGTCCTTCACAGGTGCTCATTATATAATATTGTCACTGTGTACAGTGTTCTTTTGGTTCTGCTCACTTTACTCTATATTAGTTAATGTAGGTCTTTTCAGGTGTTTCTGAAATCACATCCTCCTTGTCATTTCTTATAGTTCAACAATATTCCATTGCAATCATATACCACAACTTGTACAGCCATACCCCAATTGATGGACATTCCCTCACTTCTCTTTCCTACCACAAAAAGAGATGCTATGAATACTTTGGTACAATTTGGTCCTTTCTTCTTTTTAAAAATCTTTTTGGAATATGAACTTCATAGCAGTATATACTACATCAAAAAATATGCCTACTTTTATAGCTTTTTGGGCATGATTCCAAATTGTTTTCCATAATAGTTAGATCAATTCACAGCTCTTATCCACAATATGTGAGTGTCCCAGTTTTCGAACTGGTAGGGAAAAAGGAGGGAAAGGTTGAGAAAGGAAGGGAAAGAAGGTGGGGGGTGGGGTAGGGGTGGAGGTCTCTTCTGAGGTAGGGAAAGTTTGTAGGTAGGCTAGGGAACAGATTAAATCAGGCGAGACAAAGGGAAAGTTTAGGAAAGCCAGTGAAAGTTAGATCTCCAACAGCTAGGCAGGGATCAAAGCCCTCCACCTAGGTCAGGGAAAAAAAGGCACCAAAACACCAAAACCTGCCTTTCTCTCCTCTTTTATTCTCCCTCTGACACCTCCCACAAAGGAAGTGGGATGTGTCAGAGGAAGTTGCAGTAGAGAGTCCTGGGAGATGGAGTCTCCCAGGGAGTAGGTCCACTTCAAAATGTACACCACATTTCCTCTAAAAGTTATCTTTTTCCTTAACTGTCATATTACCCAGTCTGATAGATCTGAGGTGGTACCTCAGAGTTCTTTTAATTTGCCTTTCTGTAATCAATATTTTTTAGAACACTTTTCATAAAACTATAGATAGCTTTGACTTTTTCATCTGAAAATTGCCTGTTCACATTCTTTTACCATTTATCAATTGGGGAATTAACTTATATTCTTTTTTTTCCTGTAACACTTTTTTTAAAAAGTCAAAGATATTTTATTTTCCTAATTACATGTAATAACAATTTTCAATATATGTCTCCCAAAATTATAAGAGCCCACTTCTCCTAATTTGGAGGTAGTAAGCAATTTTGATCTGGACCATACATGTATTATCATGCAAAACACACTTCCATATTGGTCATTGTTGTAAGAACATACTCTTGCAAAACCAAAACCCCAAAGTAAAACATAAATACACTGAAGTGAAAGATAATATGCTTTGATCTTCATTCATCTAATTCCAATAGTTTCTGGAAGTGAATAGTATTCTTTGTCATAAGTCCTTCAGAACTGTCCTGGATGATTGTATTGCTGAGACTAGCTAAGTCTATCACAGTTGATCATTGGACAATATTGCTGTTACTGTGTACAACATTCTTCTGGTTCTGCTTATTTCTCTCTGTATCAATTCATGTAGATCACAAACATATATATCATAATTCGTTCAGCCATTCCCAATTGATGGACATCCCCTCAATTTCAAATTATTTGCCACCACTAAAAGAACAGTGACTCATATTCTCATAAATTTAATATAGTTTTCTAGATACTTGAGAAATGAGGCTTTTATCAGAGAAACTTGCCATAAAAACTTTTTTCTCAGCAATTTGCCATTTCCTTCTCCAACTCATTTTTACAGATGAGGTAGCCAAGTCGTCAAACAGGGTTAAGGGACTTGCCTAGGGTTGAACAACTAATAAATGTCTGAGGTTGTATTTAAACTCAGGTCTTCCTGACTCCAGGCCCTATTCTCTATCCACGGTGCCACCTCACTGTCTATGAGAAACTGATTAGTCTGAGAAAAGTAGAAGACACATCCAACCCCTAGTGAGAGGCATATATGGAGATAAGAAGAATGATTTCTCCCCTCAGATATCACAGACATTTTCTGTTACTCTGAAATATTCGTTGACCATTGCAAAGATGATTTACAGGAGAGAGTATAGAAAAAGATTTCTTACCTCTAGTGAATAAAAATCTCCCAGAATAGAGAAGATAAGCCCTTAAGACAGATAAAGGCCAGGCTAAGGCAAAGGGCAAGAAGTGGTTGCCTTTTATAAATACCATGTAAATTCCTATTTGGATTCCTTTATTGGTAGTCACAATGTTGCTCCCTTACAGTAACTCAGTGTTTGGTGAAGGAATGCTCTATGCCCCCTTTTTTAAAAATCATCTCTGCTTCAACAATTCCTTAAATGTGTATCCCTATATTATATGCAAAGGCTGCCTCTCAGGCAGTTTGATTAGTCTCCCAAATTGAGTAAAACCTTAAACTTCTATACATGTAGGAAAGAGATGGGTTGCTTAAGCAAAATAGTGTAATGGAGGCAGTCTCTTGACTTTACTATCAGGCGGAGCCAGGTGTATCTGAGCACAGGCGCATAAATACTTTTTCCATCTAGATTCTCCCTCCTGTTGGAGGACAATCCTGAAGGGGAATTGATCAGTTGGTGTAGTTAGGATTACCCTCCAACTCAAGGGGTAGTTCTTCCATTGGACTGCTACCATGTGTTCAGGATACTCTGTAAGACTGTACAAATCCCCACTGAAATGTTTGGCTTTAAAAAAACAAACAAAAAAACCCTTCCTTTTTGTCTTAGAATCAATACCATGCATTGGTTCTAAGGCAAGCAGTAAGGGCTAGGCAATGTGGGTTAAATGACTTGTCCAGGATCACATAGCTAGGAACTGTCTTGAGGCCACATGTGAACCCAGGACCCCCCTCTCTAGGCCTGTCTCTCAATCTACTGAGCCATCCAGCTGCCCCCTATGTTTAGCTTTAATAATCAACTAGAGGACATAAGGAGTCCCTTCTCCACAATGAAAAGACCCTAGTACAAGTCCTCATTGCCTATTACCTGAAATATTGCAGGAGCTGCCTAATTGGTCACAGTAGCATCCTGCTTGGTCTTCCTACCTCAAGTTACTCTCTATTTCAATTCCTTTTCCGCACAACTGCCAAAGTGATTTTCCCAAAGCACACATCCTATTATGTCACTACCTTCTCATTCAAAAAACTCCATTTTTCAAAAACTTCCTCTTTCTGGATGAAAATCCTCTGCATATACAGTTTTTGCCTGGCCCCTCCATGGTCTAGTCCAACTGGACTACTTACTATTCCTGTACCACAGTGCTCCATCTCCTATCTCTGTGTCTTTGCACACATTGTCCCTCAGACCTGGAATATTTCACCTTTCCTCAGCCTCTTAGAGTCCCTGGCTTCCTTCAAGACTGCTCAAATGTCACCTTTTGCAGAAAGCCTATCACATGCTTCGATTTCTTTCTTTGAAACTATGCTTTTGTTAGAATGAATTAATCCATACAACAAATGCCTGACATATTGTAGGCACTTAAATGCCTGTTGAGAAGATGAATGAAGTTTCCAATGCATCGTCCTAGAGTTATTTTTATTTGAATGTATAAAGGAATGGTAATTATGTATGCCTATACTCAGCTATTTCATATATATTCACTCTAGATTTTGGTCCTGACATAAACAAAAAATAAAGAAAAACTATTAAAATAATCGTGGTTCAAATCTTTACCTGGGAATGATGAACAAGTTAATGAATTCTCTTCTTTACTATAACATTTGAGCAAGTAAAACTATTCCCTTAGCCTCTCCCTCTATTAGAACTCTTCTATTTTTAGTAGTTAAGCTCTACTTAAATATGTGAGAACTCACATATAAAGATATATGAATTCCATTGTATTTGATGCACTCAGATAATAGAAATAAATTTATATTCTATGATGTGTGAAGAGAGAATGCAAACTCCTTCCATCTAGTTTTGTTATCAGCTTTAAAATTCAGCTTAGTTCTTTATATATTCTACAAAGTTCAAATTAAATAAATGAGAAAGCTTATGAAAGCCTTGGTTGATTTTTCATGTTTATGTTTTTAGGTGAAGACAAAGCAAGAAAAAGAACTAAAGCTTAAGTCATTTGCTCCACCATATGTATGTAACATACTTTGACATTTTTTACTTATGTAAAAAATTTTTTTAAATGTATTCTCTGTTAAACTATTTCCTATATGTTTTAGGCTCTTCAACCAGAATTATATTTGCTTCCCATAGTGGACCACTTAGGAAATATTTATTCATCATCATCATCCTCTGCTATGGGAGATACGCAGCAGAACAATGCTGAAGTTTGTGAGAATGATAAAACTACTCAGAAACCAGATAGTTATGCACCATCTTCAAACAAGGAACATGAAAAAGATCCAATCCTTGTAGAAAATACTGATAAAGTTCCTCCCCTCAAGAATCAGGAAGAAGGTAATTTCAACTGCCATGGTGGGGGGGGGGGGGGAGTTTATTATAACTTGTTAGGGCTATAGACCCAAAGGCAAGCCCAAAGCAAACCTAAGGCTCAGAAAAAGCTTGTCATGTTGAAAGAAATATACATCTTAGATTGTTTTCATAAATGCTCCAGGTAGAAAGGGGAAAAAAGCAAATTTAAGGTACTATAGCCAAGAATTACTATAACTTAGGAATTACACATGGTATTTTTGGTTTTGAACACTAACATAACCTCAGGTTGTTTTTTTTGTTTTGTTTTTTGTTGTTTTTTTTTTTTTTTTTTTTTTTTTTTTTTTTAGGAAGACTGTTAAGGGAGATTGACTTTCAGAATTTTTCATAAATGAAAAGGGAAGATGTACCCATACTACTTACCTCTTGTTACATATCTGAATTTGGGAATTTTATGGGTTATTTTTCAATAAGAATTGTAGCATAAAATCTTAAATGTGGTTTAGGATCAGAGTTCACATCCAAAAACAGGTCCAGCCCTAATTAAAGGAGAAAAAACACAATGTTATATTGCTCCAGGAAAATTCATGTTTAAAAGTAGATGCTTCTGATCCTAATGGGCTGAATGATCAGTGTGCAACTTCAGATGTGACTACTTATTGAGGGAAATTTTTTTTGTGATGGGATATTTCCAAGTGATAATCTTTCCTAAGGCTGATTATGTAGGAAGATGTACCATTGTTGTTATTCTTGGAATTAGTTTGGCAAAGTCACAGTTTTAATCCATATCCATTTTAACTGAGAATTATTTCCTACTCTTTCCTATAATCATAGAATCTTAGAGTTAGATGGAAAAGTTTCTTCATTTGGTCTCCACCCAAATTATAAATCCTATCTCAAACAGCTCAATTTCCATTTAAATATTCCTGAATTAGGAATTCACTACCTTTTGAGGCAGCCCATGCTATTTTGTAGCAGCTATTTGTTAAAAGTTTTCCCTAACGTTAAACCAAATTGACCTTACTCTAATTTCCAGCCAATTAGGAAGCCTTTATTAAGCACTTAGTGTCTTCTAGGCATAATGCTAAATGTTGGGGATACCCCCCAAAAAAGACAAAATCACAGTCCTGCCTTTAATGGGGAGATAGCACTTGTTACATATCTGAATTTGGGAATTTTATGGGTTATTTTTCAATAAGAATTGTAGCATAAAATCTTAAATGTGGTTTAGGATCAGAGTTCACATCCAAAAACAGGTCCAGCCCTAATTAAAGGAGAAAAAACACAATGTTATATTGCTCCAGGAAAATTCATATTTAAAAGTAGATGCTTCTGATCCTAATGGGCTGAATGATCAGTGTGCAACTTCAGATGTGACTATATGTGGAAGAGAATTTCAGAAGGAAGATACTAGGAATGAGGTGGAGGTGAGGAGGAAGGGCATTCAGGCAGGGAAGACAGCTGGTGAAAAGGCAGACATCTCTTGTGCACCCTCTTCTCTCATCTGATACTGCCCCTCACCCTGGGTCAGGCCATCATCACCTCACTCCTGGGAATAGCTTGCTGGTTGGTCTGCCTGCTTAACTTCTCTGTCCTCTCCAGTCTTCTACTTAGCTGTCAGACTGATTTGCTGGAAGTGCCAGTCTGACCACGTTACTCTGCTTTTTCAATAAAAGTGGGGGGCTCTTTTATCTCCAAGATCAAATATGAAATCCAATGGCTTTTAAAGCTCTTCTAGGCCCCTTTTTATCTCTCCAGCTTCTTACCCTACAACCCTTCATGTGCTCTGTGATCCAGTGACACTCCTCACCTTGCAGTTTTTTGCACACAATACTCATTTTCATACTCTGGACATTTTTAGTGGCTTGTCTCCCATGCCTGGAACTCTGTCTCCTCATTGCTCACTCTTAGCTTCCTTCAGATCTCCTCTCATGTCCCACACTCTGCAAGAAGCCTCTCCTGGTTTGCTAGTACTTTCCCTCCAGGAGAATCCCAAATTATCCTGTCTATATCTTGTTTGTACATAGTTGTTTGCATATTATCTCCCCCATTCCATGGAATTCCTTGAAAACAGGGATTGTTTTTACCTTTTTGTTATTTAAAGCTTTTCACAACCTGGCTCCTTTTATACCTATCCATTGTTCTTAAAGTTTATTTTTCCTTCACAGACTCTTAAGATCTAGCTGTACTGGTCTACTTGATATTCTTATATGACATTCCACCTTCTGATAACTTGCTTTTTCATTGGCTGTTTTTCTGAAATGCCTGAAATGTTCCCCTAACTTTCCTTCATTTCCTGGTTTCTTTAGTTCCATCAAGTCAGCTCAGATCTCACCTTCTACAGACATTTCTCTTGTCCCCCACCCCCACCCCAGTCCTCCCCATTCCTCTGAGATGATCTTCCATTTACACTATTTATATCTTGTATATACATAGCTAGCTGTTTGCATGTTGTTTTTCTCATTAAACTGTGACCTCCTTAAAGGAACATGGAATCCCCAGTACTAAGCACCATACCTGACCTATAGAACATTCTTAATATATGTCTTTTGATTGACTATCTCTTTCAGTTTTGGATCTGTTTGATAAGTATCCCATCTATGCCTTCATCTAAGTCATTAATAAAAATATTACAAAAATAGGTCCAAGGATAGAAACCTTGCATTCTGATGGACTTTTCCCTCCAGGTTGACATTTCACTCTTTGGATCTTTCAACTAGTTCAAAGCAACTCAATTTCCTTTATCTATCTATCATCTTTTCATCTTGTTTATAATCTAATCTAATCTATATTATGCATAATATATAATATAATGAGTAATATGTTTATAGATATCATCTATCATCTTTTCATCTTGTTTATTAATTGAGTTATTGTCAACTGCTTTGCTGAAGTGTATGGATACCACTTCATTTACTGCTTTCCCAGTCATGAAGTTTAGTTATTCTTTAAAAAAAAAAGGAAATTAGGTGAGTCTGTTATGACTCATCTTTAATAACCTGATGATTCTTAGTCTATTTCTAGCAGTTACAAACTATTAATCCTTACCTTATATCTTATAATCAATACAGTGTATTGGTTCCAAGGCAGAAGAGTGGTAAGAGTTGGGCAATGGTGGGGGGGTTAAGTGACTTACCTAGAGTCACACACAAGAAAATGTCTGCAGCCATATTTGAACCCAGGACCTCCTATCTCTAGGCCTATCTCTCAAACCATTGAACCACCTACCTACCTCCCACATTATCCAATAATCTGTTCTAGAATTATGCCAGTAACTGAAATTAAACTCATCAGTCTATATGTATTAAAGTATTTATCTTTCCCTTTTTGAAAACTGATGCTTTTGTCTATATCCATTCCTGTGCCATCTCTCCCTTTCTCCATGTTATTTAAAAAATCATGTACATTTTTTTAAAGTATCTTAGAATGTAGTATATCTGTGCCAGGTAACTTGAACTCATTGAGGAAGGTATGTGTGACCTTTTATGAGCTACTTACTAATCTTGGGTTTTAGGTTTTAGTTCCCTTGTTAAACCATTTTTCCTATTCTCAATTTGCAGATCATTTTCCTTGGTAGAGAAAACAAACTTAAGAATTAAATAGTTTCTTTTCTTTCTATAGTTATATTCTTCCTTTCACATCAAGAAAATGTTTTATATCATCAAAATAGCTAGATGAACTATTTTTTGGATTTAATATTTATCATTAGCTTCAGCTCAGACTTGGCTTTATTTAGCCTTCCTGATACTATTCTTATAGGCTCTTGCTACCTTGAAAAATTAATTCTTGGTTATTTTCCCTCATTTCTGTCCCCTATGCATATTCTTTTAAATCTGCTCCTAATAGAATGATAATACAAATAAAATGAACTCCTAATACAATCAAATTAGGCTCAGTAACTACTTTCCCTTTTATTCGTGGAGGTTATTTACAACTTTGCCCCCAGAATTTTGTTCCTAAGTAGTTCCCTCTTGAGCTAAACTTCTCTGTTATAGTCTCAGGCTACAAAATATTACCTATTCCAACTCTGAACTCTGAATTCTGCTTTCCTGTAGTCCATGGAAGATTATAAGCTATGCCGGGTAGCTTCCTCCTTATCTATTAGGATGAAATGTAATAACTGCTTCCCAAGATTTCTATCAATTACACTTCTTTGAAATTCTTCCTTTGCAGTTAAAATCAAGTTCTTTGTTATTGTCATCATATTTCTACTGTGATGAGGTTCTAATCTTCCTATATTGGAGGACATATTCTAATGATGCTTAGGTCATGTGCCACCACCTATAAGAATCTTGATTTCTTTAGTTCCCATTCCATTGTTTTCAATTTATTTTATATATAGTTTGTACTTACTTAACTGTATAGAGAAATATCTCTGCCTTTCTATATCCATAGCATTCCCTCTCTCTATCTCATTTTTCTCCACATCCAAGTAGATGATAAGCTCTTTGATGTCAAGGACTATTTCTTTTTTTTCTTATTGCATGCTTAGAGATTGACAAGAGTTTCTGGAACATAGAAGATGCTAAATAAATTAATGATTGTTGAATTGAATCAAATTAAGTAAGTTCTCTATCTCCCTCAATGAATTGCATCTTTATTAAACATATGTTTGGAGTTTAATGCATGCTGAAATGAATAAATTATGACTGTTCACACATTTTCTAAATAAAATAAAGAAAAAAGTACTGGAGGCTGCTCATTTTTTCGATATCCTAGAATTCCTGCTATTCCTGCCATCTTTTTTATTAGTTTGCTATTGGGTTTGTTTTTCCTATTTGTTTTTTGCGACTCAGGAGGAATGATTCCTGTCATTAAGGGAATTACCAAATCCTTCAGAAAGGTCATGAGCTAAAAAAGTTAAAAACAAACAACCAAAAAA
Organism: Gracilinanus agilis; assembly: GCF_016433145.1. Taxonomy (NCBI): domain Eukaryota; kingdom Metazoa; phylum Chordata; class Mammalia; order Didelphimorphia; family Didelphidae; genus Gracilinanus; species Gracilinanus agilis. The sequence continues at coordinate 46,079,426 of NC_058133.1, read as the reverse complement.
ACAAACACTTTTCATTTTAAAAATCTGTGACTTATACAATCTTGTGAATGTGTGATGGAAAAATACATGAACTTCTGAATTATCCTCTAATTTATTTTATGTGATCTCAATCTATTATTTTTCCTTCCTTCTTTCCTTCCTTCCTTCCTATCTTCCTTCCTCCTTCTAATCTTCCATTCCTACTCATTTTCTTTTTAACAAAAGGCACTAAATGTTTTACTTTATTTTTGTTTTTCATTTAGCAGGTTAAAGAGGAGGATAGATCTACATTTTTTATGTGAACTTCTGCTTCCGTTACATTTTCTTGCTTAGTATTTTGACTTCCTACTCAGTAAGGTCAAGGCTTCATTAGATTCACTAAAGGAATAAATTATAAGATAAATAATATGCATTCATTACATATTTTAAACTATTCTAATATCCCTAAAATATATATTGAGTTAAACTTTGTCATTTTAATTAAATTATTTCTTCTGTTAGGTCAAAAGAATAATGAAGAAGAACCTGTTGGGTCCCGTGATGATTTAAGTCTTGCAAATATAGAAACTGGAAACAGTTCAGCTATTTCAAAAGTCTGTATAAAAATGAATCCCGATAAAATTTGGGAAGAATGTGATAGTGTTGTGACTTGGAATAAGGTCAAAGATCAGACTCAAAGACACAGTGCTCACATTTTGCTCAGAAGAAAAGGTATAATTTAATTCACTTTTTCAGTCTAACACAGTAAAAGTGAGGAAATAGAAAAGAATTGTAGAATTTCAGATTAAGAAGAGACCTCAGATACCATCTAGTCCAAACTCCACCTAAGCAGTTAAACTCAGTTAAGTTCTTAAACATGATTGTTAAGCAATTCTCTGACTTTGACTTAAAGATCTCCAGTAATGGCAAGCTCATTACCTTTCAAGGCCCCTAACTTTACTTTGGGACATCTAGTTAATAGGAAGGATTTCCTTATATTGTCCTGAAACTTGTCTTTTACTAGCTTTCCAGCATCATTCTAGTTCTACCATCTGTGGCCAAAGAAAACTAGTCTAATTTCTAAGTAATTGCTATTTATATAATTGAAGCTTCCTCTATTCCAAATCCTCTCTTTTCCACCCGAAATATCTCAGGTTTCTTCAATTCTCTTATGACAAGTGTTCTAACTCCCCTCAGTATCATCTTGGTTGTCTTTGAAAGCACTCTTGTTATTGTCTTAACTAAACTGTGCTATCCAGAATGCAATACAATATTTAAAATGTGTTCTAACAATGACAAAGTGCAATTGAACTATAATAATTGCTTATGAGGAATATTATGTATCTCTCAGTGAAACTTCAGACTACGTTATTTTTTATTTTTGCCAACTTCATTACATTGTTGATTCACTGACTTTCCATTACAACCCAGAAACTTTTAGGTTTTTGTTCATTGGTAGAGAACTTTACATTTTCTAATATTAAATGTTACTTTGTTTTATTTATTTAGCCCATCATTCTAGCCTGGTAAAGTCTTTCTGAATCTCAGTTCTGTCAAGCACCTTAGATTTTTGCCTAGCAAAAGTTTCAAAGTTTTGAGGGAAGGCATTAAGAGGACTCCATGGCTTACAGTTTTACAATGGAATTGGACCTTTCAAGAATGAAATTCTAAAGATGCAAATAAACAGTTATGATAAGGAACCAAAGAGGGCATTTTCTAAAGAGGCTGATGTTAATAAATAGGGAACTCATTGACCAATTTAGATTAAAAATAGACATGTAAGGAAATAGGAGGCCAGGAGACTCAAACACCCTAACCTTCCCAGTTTTCAACTTACTAATTTCCCATTATCTCCTCTTCTACCCTACCTCAGCTATCCCCTGACATGTTTGTATCCTCAGTCTTGCCATCACCCACAAATGTACCATTTCTGTGATCACAAATTTCAAAGTTCCTTTATCTCAACAATCTGCTATCTTTCTACCTCTTTCTCTGCCTTATAGTCCTCAAACTATTTTCATTTTCCCCATGACTCCTAATCTCCCTATCCCTAAATTCTTGGCTAGGCCATCATCCCTGCACTGGTTATTCTCTTCCCTCTCTTGATCCCATAGTGAGCCAGTTAAGCTTCAGAAGAAGCTGCTTCTTCTGTCCTCTTTTTTTAAGCCCCATGTCCATTTATGCTATCAGAAACCTAGCCCTACCAAGTATCACCCTTTGATTACTCCCACCATCTGCAGCTTTGGCTCCTATTCTTATGGTACTAAAGAAAGCTGGAGAAATTCCTGAAACTGCTGACTAGATTCAAATCCATTGCCAATTAGATCCAAATGCTGACAAATTAGATGACAAATGTGACAATATCAGCTGGGCCCTCACTGCAGCAAAATAATAATTTTACACTTCCTTAACTGCCTCACTGTCTCACCAAGGAAGATCTTCCAAACCTTTTTCATCCCTCCTCAGAGCTCCCATACTTCCCTAAAAAAATTGGAGCTATATGCTATAAGCTCCCTTTTCTCCCCTCTTTACCTCACATCTCTAGGAGGCCTTTTGCCCCCTTCCTCTTCCTTTACTCTTGTTTTTCATGAAGAGATGACCTTTCTTTCCATTTCTAATTGCTCTACACATCCTAGGGATCCTATTCTATATTCTTCTGCAGAAGAATGTCTCATCTCTATTCTCTCACTTAGTTTCCATCTTTCCCTATCTACTGGTTGTTTCTCTACTGCCTACAAACATGCCCATACCGCCATCATCCTCAAAAAACCCTCACTTGATCCATTCTTCCCTACTAGCTTTTATCTTATCTCTTCTGCCTTTTCTGACCAAAGTCCTAGAGAAGTTTTGGTGCCTCCCTTCTTAACTCTTCGTAGTTTGGCTTCTGACCTCATTATTCACCTGAAATGCTGTCTAATTTTTTTTAACTCTTTCCATATTATAATCAATACTCTGTATTGATTCCAAGGTAGAAGAGTGGTGAGGGCTAGGCAATGGAGGCTAAGTGTCTTGCCCAGGGTCACAAAACTAAGAAGTATCTGAGGCCAGATTTGAACCTAGGATCTCCCATTTCTAGGCTTGGCTCTCTCAATCTACTGAACTACCCAGCTGTCCCTCACTGTCCAATTCTTAATCACCAAATTTCATGGTCTTTTCTCAATCCTCATCTTTCTTGACCTCTTGTTGATACTGTAGATCATTCTCTTCTCCTTGATAATATCTTCTTTATAAGTTTTTGACATATTGTTTTCCTCTGGTTCTTCTACCTAACTGACCATTCTGCCTCAGTTTCTTGCTAAATCTTCATTCATATTCTATCCATTAAGCCATAGGTGTTCCTCAAAACTACCCTGGGCCCTTTTATCTTTTCCTTCAATACAATTTCACTTGATGGTCTTATCAGGTCTCATTGTTGTAAGTATCATCTCTTTATACAAATAATTCTCATACTAATTTTTCAGCCCTAACCTCTCTCTTGTCCTTTAGCCTCACATCTCTTAATTGTTCAGTATTTTAAACTGGATATTTCATAGACATATTAAATTCAACATGTCCAAAACTGAATGCATTATCTTCCCCTCAGATCTCCACCCCAACCTGTTACCTAACTTTTCTATTACTGTACAGGGTACCAATCAATCAGTAAATATGTATTAAGCTCCTAATATGTGCCAGGCACTATACTAGGCACTGCAGATGCAAAAAGAGGTGAAAGACAGGCCCTTACCTTCAAGGAGCTTACAATCTAATGAGGGAGACAACATACAAATTTATATATACACACACACAAAGCAAACTATATACAGGATAAATAAGATACAACAGTGTGAAATTACTAGAATCGAGAGGGGAACAATTTCATTAATGAAGGGATTTTAGTTGGCACTTAAAAGAAACCTGGGAGGTCAAGAGGTGGAACAGAGGAGGGAGAATGTTCCAGCCATGAGGGACAGCCAGAGAACATGCCAAGAGATGGAATGTCTCTTTCATGAAACAACCATGAGCCCAGTGTTACTACTTCAAATAGAACATTTTGGAGAGGAAGATGTCAAGAAGATTGGAAAAGTAAAAAGGGGACTAGATTACAAAGAGCTTTGAATGGCAAACAAAGCATTTTTAATTTGATCTGAAACAGAGCAGAGAAGCTTATTGCATGGTGGGGGAGGTTGACATGATTGGACCTGTGCTTTAGGAAAAATACTTTAAGGGCTGCATGGATAATGGATTGGAGTGGGGAGAGGCTTAAGGCAGGCAAACCAACCAGCAGACTATTGCAGTAATCAAAACATGAGATAAAGAGGACCTGTACTAGAGTAGTGGCAGCATCAGAGGAAAGAAGGGGCAACATTAGAGAGATGTTGCAAAAGTGAAATTGGAAAGCCTTATGACAATAGATTGGATGGATATAGGGGTAACTGTAATATATATTGTATATTTTAATGTTTCTAACATAGTTCTAAATAATTTTTAATCTCTGGAGACTGACCTACACCTATTCATTTTGAATGGCAAGGGATTTTTGTTGGTCCTATTGCTGAGAGTAAATCTTGAGTTTCCCAAATTTTTGCTATAAATATTTAATGTCTGTGGAATCTCTCTATTTTCTCACTGCCTTCTTAGGTGTCTCTGATTCAGTGTTTATGGACATTTAAGTTACTTTCTTTGCATAAATACAAATAGCTTTTTAAATTGGTTGGGCCAATTTGGAGCTCCACCAATAAGTAACATACACCAAATAACTTTCTAGTGCTGACTGTTCCCATCTTTTGTCATCTTTGACAATTTCCTGGGTATAAGGTAAACTCTCAGAGTCATTTTTATTTGGATTCCTCTTATTATTAATGATCTGGAGTATTTTTACATATTGTAATTAATAGTTTGCCAATCTTCTTCAAGAACTTTGTTTATATTCTTGAACCACTGGTTTGTTGGGTCTCTTTTGGTTTCAGATATTTCTGTTAGTTGTCTAATTATCTTAGATATCAGATACTTATAAGATATATTGAGAACTAAAGGGTTTTTTCCCTAGTCAACTGCTTCCTTCTTGATCTAAGTTGTATTTGTTTGGTTTATGCAATAGCATTTAAATTTCATGGAATCAAAATTATATAATTTAATCCTTTGCAGTTGCCTCTTTTTCCTTGTTTGCTTAAGAATTCACTTTGGAATCTTGTGAAAAAATATGTGATTTACTTCTCTTCTAATTTTTATATGACCTTTAATGTTAATATCATGTTAATTTTGAGTTTACTATGGAATATGGTGAAGTATTGATCTCAACAAAATTTCTGCTAGTTTTCCAAATTTCCTAGAAATTCTTGTAGGCATTTTTTTTCAAGGTAACTTACAGTTTCAGATTTATTGAACACTTGATTATTATGATCCTTTATTTCTGATTATTCTTAGTCAATTCCATTGATCTTTTTGCCTATTTTTAACAAGTACCAAATGTTTTTGATGATTACTGCTTGAGAATGCTGTTCTCCCTTCATTTTTTCCTTTTCATTGTTTCCCTTCATATTTTTTATCTTTTTTACTCCAAGTAAGTTTTGCTATTGTTATTATTAGCTTTGTAAAGTATCTCTATGGTAGTTTGATTAGTGTAGCACTAAATCTGTAAAGTAATTATTATAGATTGTCATTTTTATTATATTGGCAAGGCTTAGCCATGATACTTAAGGTATTCTTTTTTAATAACATTTTCCCCAATTATATATAAAAATAATTTTAGCTCTTTTTTTAAAAGTTTGAGTTCCAAATTCTCTCCCTCCCTTTCTCCTCTGTCTACTTTCTGAGATACTCTGATATAGATTTTACATATGCAGTCATGTAAAAATTTTTCTGTATTATTTTGTGAAAGAGAACTTGCATTTTAAAAAGTGAAGAAAGTGAAATATAGTTTATTTTTGGTCTGCGTTCAGACTCCATCAGTTCTTTCTCTAAGGGTAGATGGCATTTTTCAGCATGAGTCTTTTGAGATTGTTTTAGATCTCTATATTGCTGAGAACAATTGTCATTCATAATTGTTCATCATACAATAATATTGTTACTGTGTACAATGTTCTCCTGGTTCTGCTTACTTTATTTTGTATCAGTTCACATAAGTCTTTCCAAGTATTTCTGAGATCCTCCTATTCATCATTTCTCATAGCAGAATAATATTCCCTTACAATCATATACTGCAGCTTGTTCAACTGTTCCCCAGTTTTACATCCCCTCAATTTCCAATTCTTTAGTATCATAAAAAGAGCTTCTTAAAATTTTTTGTACAAATAAGCCCCTCCCCTTTTAAAATATATCTTTGGATATAGATCTTGCTGGATCAAAGGGTATGTACAACTTTATAGCCCTCTGGGCATAGTTCTAAATTGTTCTCCAGAATGATTGGATTGGTTCACAATTCTGCCAACAGTGCATAAGTGTCCTAATTTTTCCACATCTCCTCCAACATTTATCATTTTCCTTTTCTGTCTTATTAGCCTATCTGAGAGGTGTGAGGTGGTATTTAGAATTATTTTAATTTACATTTCTTTAATCAAGAGTCAATGAATTTTTTCATATGACTATAAGGTACCTTTGATTCATTGTCTGAAAACTGTTTATATCCCTTGACCATTTATCAATTATATTTTTATAAATTTTACTCAGTTCTCTATATATTTGAGAAATAAGACCATTATCAGAGATACTTATTGTAAAAAAAAATTTCCTCAGCTTTCCTTCTATCTTGGGTGCATTGGTTTTGTGAAAAACTTTTAAATTTAATATAACCCAAATCATCTATTTTATATCTCATATTCTCGTTTGGTCATAAATTCTTTCTTTTTCCTTTGTAGGCAGGGCTTGCTGTTGATGGCTTTCATATTTTGGGGGGGAAAGCTAGCATTTCACTTTTGTATATAATGTTACCTTGTGGTTCCATATAGATATTTTTTTCATATTAAAAATAACCCTCTATGCTTATAATTTATAGGTTTTGGTTTTTTAAGCAAAAGTGAATGTTGTACTTAATATAATCATGAGAATTTGTTTTTAGTTTAATTATGTTTATTGTTTCCCTAATGTTGAAAATCCTTGGTATAAATCCAGCTTGATTAGAGTGAATGATTTGTGGTTAAATTTCTGTAATCTTTTTGGTGGCATTTTATTTAAAATTTTTGAATTGATATTAATTATACTAACCCATAATTCTCCTTCTTTGATTTATACTTATTATAGGGATTAGAGTTATATTTGTCTGATAAAAAGAGTTTGTCAAAGTATTTTCTTTCTCAGTTTTGAGAATAATTTATATGGTTATTAGTATTAATTATTCTGTAATAGTTTGATAGAATTTCTCCTCTAAATCCAACTAGACCAGAGGTTTTTCCTTTGGTGGTTTCTTATATCTAGTTCAATTTCTTTTTCTGCAGTTATATTATTTATTTTATCTTGGGTATTCCTTTAATCAGGATATTTTATATTTTTTAAAAGAATGCTCTTAAATTAAAATGTTAATTTTTTGTTAGTATATAACTATAGTTGGTTCTGATAGGTCTCTTTATTTTATTTTGGGTTCATTTTGGTTTTCTCTTGATCATATTTTGTTGTTTTGATTTCACTTCTGTTTTATACCTTGTAGTATTTTGTAAAGGAGTTTTAAACCAGTGTTACCTATGGCTACCATGACTTTCAAGTATTTGCTGACTGCAGTGGTTTCTAAACTTTTTCATCACTTTCTTTGTAGTAATTTTTATATGGGTTAAATTTATTTAGGAAGTCACTGTCTTTACTTTTGCCTACCTGTCAACTTTTTTTAAACAGCTGAGATGGAATTTATATAATTATACAGTGTCTTTTCATGTTTATTCCGTCTTTTACTTTGGTGTTACTTTGACTTTTTCCTAACAAGGTATTGATCTGAGTGCACTGATAAAAGCAGGTGATTCTGAAATACTTGCTATTTTATATGAATCACTTTTATAATGAATCACTTTCTATCTGTTCGAATATGATCAGCTCTTTAAATGTTGTTAGGTATTCATTATATCCAATACATTCTAACTATTCTTGAAAGAGTAGACATGATATTTAGGTGGGATTCTTATAAGCAATATTCTTTTACTTCTTTTATAATGAATTATATTGTTCCACATGGTTTTGACTACCCTCCCCATGCTGAATTTCATATCCATTTTACTCTATTAAACAATAAGTTGACTTATTTGGAGGATAGTATGAATATTTTAACAAATTGCATCATTTTCTACAACTAATGTTTATGTACAAACTGATATTATCATGATAGCCTTATCCATTTGCTCATGAGCTCTACAAGGCAAGAAAACAAGTATTCCATGAAAAGTTGTTTCTATTTGTCTATTCTATTATGCACAATAATAACAATTCAAAATTATATAGAACTTTAAGTTTTATCAAGTCCTTTCTTTATAAGCCCCTACTGTGAGAAAACTAATATAAGCATTACTGCACTCATTTTATAATTTTGTAGTTGAAGAAACCTATTATTCTGACTTCAAATCAGAATTTTTACTTCACTGTCATGGCCCAGAGTTACTTCCCCTCCATTATGAAACCTCAGAGTAGGCCTTAATGGAACCTTTAAAAATATTAAGGCCTTGATATTTTTAAAGTTTTATATTATAACTTTCCAATATGTAAGAATTCTCTTCAAGTGAAAAGGGATTTTAAAAGCGAAAGTATAGTGAGAATACATCTGATCTGATGTACTCTAAAAGCATACCTTGTACATACTAGTTAAATTCAGCTGAGGTTGGACAGGGTTATGTTAGATATGTAACTTGAGATACAGGCAAAGTTGTATTTAATCAATTCTAAATATTCTTCATTTTATTTCATGTGACTGAAAATCAACATTGGTTGGTATGAATTTTGGGGGAAAAAAAGTCAGCCTAAAAGACAACAAGATTAAAAAATATCCAGCAAGAAAGTATGGATTTCTAGAAGCAATAGATGATAAGCGTCTTTTTCTTGCACAAAACAAAAAAAGGTAATTGTCATCCATTTTACTTGTAAATTTTCTAGAGGTAACTATTTTGGGAGAAGTAAAAAATACTCTTTTAAGAAAATTTTACTTTCTGTCTTAGAATTAATACTAAGTATTAGTTCTAGGGCAGAAGAGTACCAATAGCTAGGCAGTTGGGATTAAGTGACTTGCCCAGGGTCACACAGCTAGGAAGGGTCTGAAATCAGATTTGAATCCAGGACCTCCTCCCTTTAGACCTGGCTTTCTATCCACTGAATCACCTAGCTATCCCAGCAAAACTGTTTTAAGAGATTCTAACTAGTACAAATATGTGAGAGAGAGGGAAAAAAAACCTTTTAGATACATTTTTGTCAAACTTACATTGTTAGCCTTCTTAGCCTTATAATAAGAGAATATAGTTCTGCTCTAGTTTTCTATGTCACAATGATTAGCCTGATCACAGAAAAGTTTCTGTAGCTAGGAGCAATAATAAACAAATTCATTGAGGATCTGTTTATACTTTTTAATTCTTCTCATCTGTTTGAAATAAATTCCTTATCGTACAATAAAACATTTAGCATCTATCATTTTAAAAAGAACCAAAAAACAAACCCCAAGACTCAAATTTCATAGCCAAGGTCCAAGGTTCAGGCAGCACTTTCATACATTGTCATTTATATTCAAGGCAAAGGTGCTTTAGTGATTAGCATTAATAGTAGAACTATGAATAAAGAAGCCTGATTCATAAAAGTATTCATTGTTCTTTTCATGTTGTGGTTATTAATGCATAATTAAGTTTAGATATAACACCTATATCAAATCTGACTTTACTATGGACTATTAATACTGAATATAATATGAAATATATATTTAACCCCTTTGTGGGCTTTAAAAATGCTTTGTAAGTAAGTGTCAGATGCTATTACTTTGTTGATCATGAGTAAGGAATACATCAGTTTCTGACCAAAATCCCTTTATTTGTATTATACAGAAATGTTTCCCGAACATTGTAAAGAACAGATTTTTTAAAATGAAAAAATAGATATTCATGAACCATTTTTTGACAAGTCTTTCCAAATGTATATTATTTCCTTCAGCCAATTCCAGTGGGAAAACGGAGACAAGATAACTGATACCAGTAGAAGAAAAGAAGATGCGGTACGATTTAATCCTTTTTTAAAATGTTAGCCTAGTGCAATGCTTATGTTTAAAATTCATAAAGCATTGTAGATTAAAATTTCTGTTTCTACTAATAAAACACTTCTAATTTCATTATCATTAATATGAACTGAATTCTGTATCCTGCATTTGGGAGTAAACAAACATCATGTACTAATGAAAAGAGAAAAACCATTCTCACCAAATCCCTTTTGGATTCTCTGCTTAAACCATTCTTATCCTTACTTAGTTCAAGAGGAAAATCATATCCTTCGGGCTGTCAGTTTTTGTGGCTACCAAGAATTTAATATAATAATATCATCATTAATAAATTTAAAAAAATATATTTCCTTTCAACAAAGTCAACCAGGTTCTGATGAGATTAGAAAAAAGTTCTGATTTTCCCTAGCCCTGGGTCCAGAGTGGTAGCAATGAAAAAAAGGGAGGCAAGGCTATGTGTCCTTGAAGGTAAGCTTTGATCTGACTGGACTGAGGACTACAGACTCTGGGTAGAATAATGATAGTGATCTCATTAGCTGACATTTGTAAAGTTCTTTAAAGTTTACTAGAAAATCGATTTACATTATCTTAAGCTTGTACAACCTGGTCATTTAGTAAGGGAGAAACATGTTTCCCAAGGCCTGGCTCTCTATAACAGGGAGCAAGGAAAAAGGCAGAAATACTCTTTGTCTGCCTTGTGGTTGGGTTGGTAGAATGGCTTATTTCATTTAGAAGTGGAAACCAGGAGGAGAATGTCCCAATCCCAATACTGCTTGACAAGGAAGGTATCCACCTTATGAAACAAATGCCTGTGTCTTTTTTACATTCCATCTGCCTACATAATATAGCATTATAATATATCCTTTTCACTTATAGGAGTATTACTGTATTTTACTTTAAAAGCAACATAAGAAACTGACATTGAGAAGGCTACTAAGTAAGTCCCTCTCTCTGCTCAGTCAGTTTTGACTACACCCACACAAAGGCTTATGTAATCATTGTGTTATAGTATAGTCTATGTCTAGAAGCAAAAAGGGAGAATAGTTCCAAAAATGATCATGAGGACGTGGCTTGATTTATGATGTCAATCAATAAGACTTTTATTAAATGCTTATTTTGTGCCAGACACTCTTCTAGGTGCTGCAGGTGATCTGTGTCCTCAAAGACCTTACATTCTGGCAGAGAGAGAACATGTACATATATAGTTATATTACAAAATATAAGTGAAATACAAAGTAACCTGGTGGGTGGGATCAGGAAAGTCCTCCTCTAAAAGATGGTCCTTGAACTAATTCTGGAAGGAAGGATAGTATTCCAAGATTCAGTTGTGAGGAGGGACAGCATTCTAGGTGTGGGGACAATAAGTGTAAAGCTAAACCTATCTGACCATGGTCAGAAACTGAGAAAGTAGAACGAGGGGGAGATTCGAGGGGGAAAGAAAATTGGTTTTGTTTGAGATGTTGAATTTGAGACATCTTTGGGATATTCAGTTCAAAATATTTGTTCAGTGGTCTGTTGATGATGTGGAACTAGGGTTCATGAGAGAGACAAGTACTGGATATATAATTCTAGGAATATCTACGTTGAAATTGACTATTGAAGCCATGGGAACTGATGAGTGATTTGAGAGAGTAAAGAGTGAAAATGAAAGAGAACCCATAAAGCCTTCAGGTATACCCATGTTTGGGGGGGGGGGGGGACATGACTGATGATCTAGCAAAAGAGACTAAGAAAGAAGAGAAAAAAACCAAGAAAGATCAGTGTGGTGAAAACTGAGAAATGAGAAAGTATCAAGGAGGAGAAGATAGTCAATGTCAAATTTTACCAAAATGTCAAGAAGGCCAGTGACTGAGAAAAGACCCTTATCAAGGGCAATTAAGAAGAGATCCTTGGTAACTTTGGAGAGAACAATTTCAGTTGAGTAATGAGATTGGAAGTTATTTTGAAGAAAGCTAAGAAGAGAATTAGAGGAGAAAATGGCAAAGAGTTCAAACATCTTTTTCAAGAAGTTTGGCTGAAATAGGAAAGAAAGAGATAGTGCATAGGATTATTGCTAATGATAATGGCAGAACCTAGTAAGTTTTTTTCTTTTTTTTTTTTTTTAAGGATGGAGATTTAGGTGTGTTTGTAGACAATGGGGAAGGAACTATTAGCCAGAGATCAAAGATTGTCCGGGGCAATGATATGGCATCTGTTGGAGATTAGATTGGAAAAGACTGAGAGGTAAGGGTACATGTAGAGGGGCTGGCTTTAATGAGAAGAGCCACCTCTTTTTTTTTTTCAGAGACTAGAATAAAAGTGGAGATAGTGAGGGATGCTATCAAGGAGTTATGGAATAAGAGCTAAACAGGGAGCTCCCAGATAATACTTTCACTTTCTTGGTATATGAAATAAGGTTCTCAACTGAGAGAATAGAAGGAGGGGGTAATTTGGGGTTCCTGAGAGGAGAGGAAGTATGGAATAGCCATTGTGAGTGGGAGGTGTAAAAGGATTACCTTGCTGAAGTGAGGGTCCAGTTGAGATTAGTTTCCATAGATTTTTAATGGCCAGTACTCTTTTGTGATTTCCTTCTGCTTCATCCAACAGTACGTATGTAAGAAGTGGAAAAAACAATAAGGTACTATAGTAAGATAACTAGGATTTCAAGAGTAGAAAATAGTATAGAATTCAACTGCATGACTAGAGAATCCAGAATCTAGCCAGAACTAATGTAATGACATGGTAAGTACTGAGGACTAGGGGGGTCAAAAGTCAAAGAGAGGATGAAGAGTAGGTTTATGAGGATTCAGACTTTAGGAGACATAGAATGATAGGCTATGATAAAGGAATTTCAGAGTTCTGGATCAAGGAATTGTAAAACCTTCCCTGTATATATCTGAGGTAAACTAGATAATGTTATGAAAGTTGAGAACTGATGTTTGAGGAAATTATTTATCTGTCTAGTTATCTTAATATTAGAGTAGGAGTTGAATTAGAGGAGATTGAGTCAGTCAGTGAATTCCACGAGAAAGGAGGGAGAATGTCATGGGAACTGATAGAGAATAACTACCAAGTTCTGGACTGGGTGAAAAATTTGTATAAAGTGAACTTCAGAGGAAGTAAAGTTGCTGAATAATGCTAATTGAGGGAGCGTCTAGAAGGGAAAACAGTGAGTATTTCAACTTTTCTATCAGGTCTAGTGAGTTGGAAATATGAGAGAAAGTACATCTCATACAAAAATAGCCTGAGATGCATTGTCACTTGGGGGAAGTAAGATTTTCTGAGTGCTAGAAAATGGAAAAAGCATGAAAAAAGGGGGCCTAAATTGAATAGAAGTTTGTTAATTACCGAATAGGAATTCCCAAGGGCACAGAGGATAGAGAAAGGTAAATTTTGAATGGAGCATAACTGGGTAGAGCTGAGAATGAGAAAAGGAAATAAGGTTTGGAGATAGGGATGGTTTACTCTGATCAATCAGAGGTTTATTATCATAAATAAAATTAGGGGAATGTCTCTTTTTGGAAATAAGCTACTTGAGGGCAAAGACTATTTTTGCTTTTTAAAATTTAGTTAAATATCTACTAGCACTTAATAAATGCTTATTGATTGATACCAATTACTTAATAAAGAGACTATTCTATTAACTCTTAATTCTAACTTTATTCCATACCCTTACTTTATGGTTTCCATAGATGTAATGTCTTAACAGATTCAACATTTACAAACTGAATTTTCTATTTCCATTCCTCTATTCAAAAATTTGCATTTTTGAAATTTTTCTCTTTGTTGCTTTATAACTTTTGGGGAAGTTGACTGTTTTGGGTCAGATTTAATATGTTGCCAAAAACTTGCAATCTATAACATAAGCTTGGATCAGTTAGTCAGTAAAATTTTGTTAATCACTACTGTGTGCCAAGCTCTGGATCAGTCTGTCAACTTTAAATTAAGTGGTACTCAGGAAAAGTTTTCAAATGGGCATATATTTTATGACAACTTGTAGTGAGGTCTACCTGCCGCCCAGAATTGTTATGAAGTATGTGCAAGATGTTCTAGATAAAGTACTAAATAAAAGTGAACTCTTTATTACTGCTAGTAGAACCTTTTTACCTTTTATAACTACCATTCCTAAGTCTAATAACCCATTCATTCTATTTGTAACCATTTACATAATGCTAAACAGATTTTTCACAGACATATGAAAGTAAATAAAGGGAAAATCTTTCACAAAATCTCAGAGGCTATTTATATTTAGTTCAATTTATACCAGAAGCACAAGAGCAAGAGGTTCAGGAGTGATTCTGAAATGCTCATCACACCTTTTATTGAAGGCCTCCAGTAAGAGAGAACCAAATATTTCCCATTATTTCTATTTGTTGATAACACTAATTATTAAGGAATTTTTATTATCTACTGTCAAATCTAAATTTGCCTCTTTTCATCTTCCACCCATTGTAATTATTCTCTAAGAGCAAGCAGGACAAGTTTAATTCCCTTCTCACATTACAGCCTTTTAGATATCTAAAGCAGATATGAATGTGCTCTATAAGTCTTTTTTTCTTTAGTCCAAACTTTCCTTTAATGATTCCTTCAATTGATTCAGATATGGCCTGATCTTGTAGCTCTCTGTCACCATTTTCCCTTCTCTGGATGCTCTTCAGCTTATTAACACCTTTCTAAAATATCATGCCTAGAATGAAAAAAAAAATATTCCACATGCCCAGAGTATAGTAAAACTATCTCCTCCCTTGTAGGCCAGGACATTGTTTTTCTTGTAACCTGAGATTGTATATATATATTTTTTTTGACTATTATATATACATCCCCTAATGATACTATCATCAAGCCTCTATGAGCCTCAGTTTACTCATTTATAAAATAGGGTTAATAATTGCACCTACTTCACAGGTTTGTTGTGACGATCTCTGTGAGGTGACTCATGTCAAGTGTTCAGCACACCTTAGAGCTCAACATCACCATTAGGATTAGCCCACATCTCTGTACCTCTTTCATAAGAATGGGTGAGAGACTTGGTCAGATCCTTCTTTAAAATCTTGGTTAATTATTTCTGTGGCATTCCCCTAATCTATCCTTTTAGTAACTGCCTTGTCAGAAAAGGAAATGAGGTCAATCTGGCATTCCCTTTTCTGGAGAAAACTGTGTTGGCTCTTTAGGATTATAACTTCCTTTTCTCAACATCCTCTAAGGAGACCTTTCATAATACAGTCTATATTTTTTCCAGGTATCCAAGTTAAGTGCACTAGTCAATAATTTACAGGTTCTGTTATCTTCTCTCTTTGGAATATTGAAATCTAATCTAACGGTACTTCTCCATGATTTGAAAAAAATAAAAATAAATTTTTATTGATAGCTTTGTTTTTTACATTATAATCATTTTCATTTTTATCCCTCCCAGTGTCTACTTTCAATGAGTCCTTTCTTGTAGCCAAGGAATACAACTCAGTGTAAAAACAACAACAACAAAAACCCTTATGGTGATTTTATCTTAAAACTGGTACCATTTTCACCCCTAATCTCTTAATACATAAACATAAGGGAGGTGCATTTCCTCTTCTCTGAGGGCCAAAACTGTTGCTTGTAATAACAAAGTTTTTGCCATTGTATAAAGTCCTTTCCATTTTATATTAGTCTAGTTATGTAAATCCCATCATTTCACTTATCCTAAACTGATTTTTCATTCTCACTTTGACTTCAGACCCTAGCTCCACCCCTCAGTTTTTTCCTAGGTTGCCACCCCTGCTTTGTACTTCCCTGCCTTCCTAAGTTATTCTGTTGTTAAGGAGTTTAATGTCACACTGTTCTCTCCTCTTACCCCCTTGCTTCTTTGTCCTTTCAATATTCAGGCCTTACCAAACCCCAAACCTGGATTATTGCCACCATCTGCCTCCTCCCCAACTCATAGGACTGCCAAACAGTCTGGGAGGTAACTCACACATTATTACTGACTGAGCTCACTATGAACATTTGTTACTTAATCCCAATAGTACTTCGTATCGGAAGGCAATCTTTTCACTCTTTTCTAAACCACTTCACTTTGGAATTTTTGCACAGGCTATTTTGCAAACCTTCTCTCTTCTCCTAAAATCAGAGGAACTAAATTTCAAACCTGCCTCCATCATTTTTGCCCGTGGGATATTGTACAAATCATATAACCTCTCTAGGCCTCAATTTCCTCATCTATGTTGAGGGAGAAAAGACATTTATTGTGTGTTCCCCATTCTCTGTTACTTGTCATCTCAAAATTCCTTAATGTCATCCACCATTCTCTGTTCATCATCTACCATTTTCTGTTCTTTAACTCCAGTCTCTGAAGAAGTAGCTTTTCTCTTTACTGAAGCCAATCCTTTTCATAATGGTTTTTTATCTCTGGCTCTCTTTCTCTCCCTCAACCTTCAGGGGGTGGGGGAGGGGAGAACTACTCAACAAATTATTTACATTCTTTGCCCCTACTTCTTCTCCAGTCACTTCTCAATCCCTTGTAATTTGGCTTTTGAAATTATCATTCAATTTAAATTACTTTCTCCAAAGTTTTCCAGTGATTTCTTACTGTCAAATCCTAGGTCATTTTCTCAGTCTTTGTTTAAATTGTTCTTTATACCATTTGTATTGCCTTGCCCTTTTGACTTTTGCTTTCATTCTAGTTAGAGGAATCTAGAATTTCTGATATACTTTGTTTTCTGTCTTCTGTCCCACATTTTTTTATTGCCATAAATTGGGCAATATGGCTTTCATTTTTTCTGTTGTGCTTTGGTTAGATATTGATTGATTCAGTATTCCAGTATCTTTCTACAGGCCTCTCAAGCCTCTTTTACCATGGTAGTGTTTGGTACCTGTCCTTAGGAGTATTCCTTAATAGCCTTATCTTTCTTATGTTTTTTATTATGGCAACAACTGCTGCATATAAGCTGTGTGTCATAAAATATTTTTATACCTTTTGTCAAACATTGTAGGAGAATGAGTTCATTCATGATGGTTATAGTAAATGCTAGCTTTTCAAATTACTCTGTTCTGGTATAGTTAGTTGGTCCATTAGTTGGATTCATTCTATAGAACCCAAAGGTAACTGAGAAATTTCAGTCTCAGTGTGCCCATCTCCTTTTGAAAAATCATGAGTATTATTTTTGTCATCTTCTTCACTATTAGAATTTCTAAAATTTGTATTAAAGGAAGTTTTCAATGACTTTAGTTTCCTCAGCTTTTCCCTCTTCAAATTTTAATAACTGCTCTATTTCAGCTCTTCTTTAATCTAACCTGGGTTTAAGTTAATTCTTAGGATTGCTCTACATTCGTCTACAGTATATTATTGATTAATTTGAAGGTGAAAGTAGCATTTACAAGAAATAGTATGAAGCCCTTGCCCATATAATTGGTTAGAGCCAGTTCCAGTCTTATGATGATAGAAAACTGGCATCTAATAAAAGGATTCAAAGCTTCAGCCCCCTTTATGATCACTTGTCCTGTCCAGCAGGTGGAGTGTTGTTATTTCTGTTGTGTTCCAGAGTGTCTTTCCTTGTGGTCTGAGAATGTGAAGGAGCACACTCCACTATTCTCTGTGTCGAGCTGATTATCCTAATAGTTCTGATCAGGACTAGTCTGCATCCCTGACCTGCCCAGACTATTTCTGGGACCCTTCCCAGTAGCTGCTTCCCACTGCCTGAGGTACTGTTCCCAACAACCACATTCACCAGCATTTCACAATTCCTGGCAGACTTTCACAACTACTGTAGCAGCCTTTGGGCCCACAGAGTCCCTGATGTATGTCTGTCATTTGCTTTGTTGCCCCCCTAAAACACATCATGGGTGATGGGGCCAGGCTTTGAGGGGGTGGTGTTCATTTAGTTCATCTAGACCAGGTGATTACAACTCAAGTCAGTTAAGTTAAATTTCACTAACCCTTTATGTTGTTCCCTCTCTTCTGGTCTCTCCCTCTTTCCAGTCCATCCTTGACAGTCTGCTTAAGTGACTTTCCTTAAGTATACATCTGAACTTGACCTTCAACCACTCCATAAACTACAGCAACTCTTGGGATCAAGTACTAACTCCTCTGCTTGGCGGTTAAAGTCTCTTTTGGAGGCTACCAGGAATCTACCTTTAAAACCTTATCCTGTATCATGCAATTTGGAACTTAAAGGAAGCCAGGGAGGTCAGTAGGCAGAGTTGAGGAAGGAAACCAATCCAGGCATGAGGAACAGCCAGAGGAAAAAAAAATGCTCAGAGCCAAGAGATGGAGTGTCTCATTTCTCACTGGCATCACTGTGTTGAAAAGTATGTAGCAGGGAGGAAGGTGTAAGAACAATGGAGAAGTAGAAGGGGCTAGGATATAGGGTTTTGAATGCCAAACAGACCAGTTTTAATTTGATCCTGAAGGCAAAAGAAAGCTATTAAAATTCATTAATTCACTTACTGGGGCTGAGGGGATATGCTGGTCAGACCTGCACTTTAGGAAATCACTTCAGTGGCCAAATGGAACATGGATTACAAGAGAGAGATTTAGGCAGGTCAATTCACTTGTAGGCTATTGTAATAATCCAGTATTAGGATTAAAAATAATAAAGGCTGATATAATAATAGAAATTAGTAGTTTAATTAAAGCCATGCTGATAAATAGTCATTAGACCACGCGCTTGTAAGAATTCAAAACTGCCGCCTGTGTTAGTTAAAATCACCTGGGGTTCTATTTGGAAGGATTGAACCTCAATATAATGTTTGACAAACTTCTGTGGACCTGTGGGGGTCCTTAAAACTACATTTCCCGTGATCCAACGGGTTTCATGGGTTTCTGGTTTTGGATGACGTATTCAAGGTGAGGGACTGTTTGAAATTAGGGGGAAGTGACTTGGAACTTCCTCTTTAGTTACCTGAGCTCGAGGAGAGAGGAAGGTAAATGGCTGAGGTGAGGTTGGAATAGTTTTTTTCTTACAGGCGCGTGGTCAGTTTATCTCTATTGGCATGGCTTTTATTAAAATACTATTCTCCCTTTTGATTTTGGCCCTCATCATTTTTAATCATAACACGCCCAGCCATTATTGTTACCTCCCGTCTCTTCCTGAGTCTGCTAGCCAAGAGGGCTTCCTTTCGGATTCCCTCCCATTTAAACTGTTCTCTGCGTGGTGACGCAGGCATCCCCACGCCCAAAGAACCAAACCGGAAACCCGTTGGACCACAGGGAATGTAGTTAAGGTCCCCACGTGTCCATAGTAAATATATATATATATATATAAATTCACTTTTACAATTCCCCCTGAGGTCCGGCAAAAAAAAAGGTTAGCCCTTTTTCTTCGCTGGACCTGTAAAAATAGACAACTTCTAGATTTTCAGGAATTTGGGGATAAAAGAAATAGATGAACGAATGGATAAAACTAGTTTGGGGGCAGTCCCCTATTGGTATAACAGTGTACAATTAGAACAAATTGCATTCAACTCAATTTCCATTCCCCATAGTTTAATCAACTGCACCCCAAAGTTCAAATTTGGTCTTCATGGTACAGTGAAGGTTTTTCAGACATCTTCATGGTGTCTTCACCAAACAGGTTCGTTGTCTGGATTCTAGGGAGATGGCAAGATCCTTATCCTGAAATTATTCTCAAAAGAATTTAAACTTTACATTATAGATTACAAAACATACATTTTCTTCTAAGATTTATACAATTCCCCCTGAAATTACTCCTAAAAGAGTTAAATATACATATATTTTTACATTATCGAGTTTTAAAAAACTTAACACACATCCCATCCCCCTGAGGGAAATTCTAAACACCCCTTTTTTCTTAAAAAGGGTACCTCAGGTCAGCTAAGGATGAGTGGCTGAGTCCGGGGGGTTATACGAAATCAATTGGCAAAATACAAAGAATAAAATTCAAGAAAAAAGAAGAAAAAATTAACTTGTGAATGAAATGTAAAATGTGCAAAAAATGTAGGGAAAATAAACTTAGACCTTTGAATGAAGGTCTAATTAAAGTGAATTCAGCAGTGTGCAATTACTCATTCAGGGCCAGGACTTAAGGAAAATGTCTCTCTCTGATCTGATTTACTATCAGCTTTTCAGGGAAGTGAGCCAAATAAGTAACCAATCTTAGGTGCTTTCTAGGAATCTAAGTCGAGGGGACCCACATCCTCTAAAGTTTTAGAAAAGACTGGGACTCCAGGACTCAAACCCCAATTTCCAAGCCCTAAAGTATTGGCATAGAACTCTGCATTCCTGCAGATTTTTAGTCAGTCAAGTCTCTGACCATATGCTTTCTTTAGCACGAATTAACGGCTTTAGGTTCTCTTCTGGAATCAGAGAGGCATTTAAATCACAGTCCTATAGGCTCAGATATTTGCATTAAGCTTATAAAAAAAAGATAAATAATGATTACATATGTACTTCCAGTACAAGATGAGAAAAAGGAAAAATCAATTGCTCTAATTAAAAAATGTTTTAAAAATCAAAAATATATATAGCTTAGAACTAGAAGGGTTATGTTACCCAAAAATGAGATTTTCATTCTGTGAGTGTAAATGGATCTTACAAATAGCAGATTCACAATGCACATTCAAATAGAGTACCATTATTTCCAATAGCACATTTTAAAACAATAAACAATGATGTTTAAAAATCATATACTTGTTACAACTTTTAAATCTTGGCTAAGAGTTTCTCAACAAATTCTGTTATTGCTTCCATAGCAAAATCTGATATTTAAAAAATCTTCTAGTCTAAATTATCCTCAGATAAGAATATACAGGAGCTCCTTGGCTTCCTGGTTTAAAAAAATCCTGGGTAGGAAATGCTTCTACCCATTTAAGGCAATAATTTCTCTTATAATAAAATATATAAAAGCTTATCCTTTAAGACAACAATTCTTAAGGATTTAAAGTAAGACCTCTTGTAAAATTACAAGGTAATACTCAAAGCATGGAAACTTCCAAGTTTCTTTACAATTACCAAGACAGAATAAATTTTTAAAAGACATGTGCTCTATAAATCCAGTAGTATCAGATCAACAAGCTGGTCAAAACCTCTTACCAGTTCTAATAGATTTTTCTCATTATTTGGGAGTTACAATGAAATCTATACAGAATTAATCTAGCAGCCACAAACTACATTAACTTAAAATGATTCAGTGTAACAGGAAAATCAACGAAATAAGCAAGATTAATTTACAAAAATAATTAGAAAAATACAGTAAGATGCAAATCTCTTTAAAACAGAAATAAAACTCATTCAGTTCCAAGGTTTAAAAGTTTACCCCTGGTTCAATTTAAGGTTCTTTTGATTGAGTTCTGCTGAGTTTAAGGAGTTTTTTTTTAATTTCAAAGTTCAAAGTTCTGAGCAGGTATGGGGATGAATAGGCCACCCCTAAGTTCAGTTTTTTAATAATCTCAAAAGTTTGAATAGGCCATGTAGAAAATACCACGTGTAGAGCCTAAATTAAGTCTTTAGAGAAACACGTGGAAGGCTAGAAATAGGGAGAAAGGGGAATATACTTCCCAAGTTCTTTATCAGCAGAGCTGAAGCAGTCTCTGAAGATCTCGGCAAAGGCAGCAGCCGGGGGTCATCGATGTTGGGGCTTGGGGTTCTGGGACTAGCAGGACTAGCAGCACCAGTGGCAGGATCGGAGAAGAGGTCTGTTCTAGCGAGTCAGGAAAAGCAGTGGAGATCAGAGTAGGCAGGAACGCTTGCAGGCTTGTAGTCAGGAATGGAGATCTGGTCTGGAGTCAGGAGATCAGTGGCAGAGGCACACTGGCTGGGCTCCGGCATTTTAGTTTTAAAGCCAAAAGCCAGAATTGGCTGGCCTGACCTCCCAAGGTGGTTTGGGCTGGACTGGCTGGCTGAGTCCCGCCTGAGGCAAAAACGTGCTGTTGCTTTTAGCAAAAGCATGGCAAGGAAAGCCACTTTACTTTTTTAAAAAAAAAGTGCTCAAAAGAGCTGAGCCAGGCCAAAAAGAAAGCATGGCTATTGTTAGGCTATCTGGAAGATTGAAAGTTCGAATTTCGACCGTGTGGTTGCCATAATTATTAGGATTAAAAATAATAAAGGTTGATATAATAATAGAAATTAGTAGTTTAATTAAAGCCATGCTGATAGATAAAGTCATTAGACCACGCGCTTGTAAGAATTCAAAACTGCCGCCCAGCCATTATTGTTACCTCCCGTCTCTTCCTGAGTCTGCTAGCCAAGAGGGCTTCCTTTCGGATTCCCTCCCATTTAAACTGTTCTCTGCGTGGTGACGCAGGCATCCCCACGCCCAAAGAACCAAACCGGAAACCCGTTGGACCACGGGAAATGTAGTTTTAAGGTCCCCACATGTCCATAGTAAATATATATATATATACTTTTATATGGCATTTCCCAAATTTCACTTTTACACCAGGAATGAGATGATGAGGTAGAACCTGTACTAGGGTAGTGGCAGTGTTGGAGGAGAAAAGAGGGCCTAAAGGAGAGATATCACAAAAATACAATCAGCAGCCCTTGGCCATAGATTGGATTTGAGAGAGAGTAAGGAGCCATGGATGATATTACCATTGACAGTAAGAGGCAAGGCTGGAGAGAAAGAGTTCTGTTGTGCAAATAAGAGTTTAAGATGTCTACAGGACTTTCAGTTCTAGATGTCTGAAAGGCAGAGATGTGAGATTGGAGGTTAGCAGAGAGGTAAAGAAATGGTAAATCAATCCATGGGAGATAATGAGATCACCAGGTGAAGCAGTATAGGACCCAGGAGAGAGTTATGGGACAACTATGGTTAGTAGGAATGAGTAGGTTCCAACAAAGAAGACTCCCTACATTTACCTTTCCTTTGTTTTTTTTTTTTTTAAATAAATATCCCTTCTAAAGCCCTTTCTAATCAAGAGTCTCATCCCATCAAGTCTGCGTGATCCCTAGGAGCTTAGATTTGTTTCTTCGTACTAGGATCACTAGTTCTCTTGTTCACAAAAATACTTTGTGTCTTTGTACAAAAACATTTGATGGTAGGGGTTTTATTATTGTTCCTTATTATGTCTCCTGGGAACCTCTAGGTATTTCTGTTGCTATTGTTCCTACATCATAGCTATTCCCTTGTGGCATTGAGTTTGGAAAATCTGCAAGGGAAATTTTCTCTTTATTTCCTTTTCTGTTTAAAGCCCTTTGTGGTAGATACACAACGTTCTAAGGCTTGTCCTATATTAGTAACAACTCTTGTTAGGTCCATTCAATTTCTTTCTAGGATCCTATTATTTCTACATTTGGACTTGGATTCAAGAAATCAAGTTCCATTTTCAGATATCAACCATACATTTCCCAAATCTCCCCCTTTCTTCCAAGGGCTTTAAAAACAATAACAAATACACTAAATAAGAATTTATGATTTAGAATCTAATATTAATAGCTATGTGTGTCTTTACAGTCTTGAATTTCTTGTTCAAGGCTTCATTAGCAATGCTTTCTAAGCTCTATCTGGTAATATCATCTACATCCATGTGAATTATCAGAAGTAGGCAGTAGTCATTTTGTTTAAACAGGTTCTTTGTATTAGCTATATATGTGCCCCCGAAAAACAGCAGACTTTTCTTCACTGACAAATACAATATTGTCCCACTTACCTAGCTCTCAGATTTTTGGGCAACCTCTACCCTCTAGAACAAACCTATAAATTCAGAGTTAAGAAAAAAAAGTTGAAAGAGGACAAGATTTGACATAAAATTAAGACACTTGACTTAAAATGCTTGTTTGCATGGTTTCTCCTGGAAGACTTTAGTTCTTTTCTAATAATAATACATAAGAAATTAGAATTAGCAAGGGGTAGGATCTGAGTGAATGCTGATAGCTAACAATAATAGAAGTGATTCAATCTAAAACTAGTGAAAAGGGAGTTTGAGAAAATTCTGTGGAAGGACAACTTAAGCTATATACACAATAATAGCCTCTACTGATACTCTATGATATAGAGGATCATACTCTATGATATAACACAGTATTATAATTTTCCCTCAAGATGACTGTCATCAAGAAAAGGTTAAATTGTGTTCAATATTCTTTATGCCAAAGGCTTAGGAATATGTAATATATGTGAGGAAGATTCCATCAAAACCTATATAAGAATGAATTTTTTAAAAGAGTAAATCTTACTTATCTAGAAAATTAAGTGATCTGAAACATCTTGTTTTTAAACAATTTTAGTTAAATTAGGTATGTGTTTAGGGATCATAATGGAATAGCCAGATTACTCTATATTCTAGATTGGGAATTAGTAGCCCTGAGTTCTATCTTAACCTTTGCTACAAAGCCTATATGATTTTGAAAAGATAATTTAACTTCTCTGTTCCAAATTTTCCTTCTAGTTTCTCTTTCTACTTCATTACTACATAGTAATTGTAAAGAAGTATTCAGTTCAGTTTCATCTTTTTTGAAAGCAAAGGAATATAAATTCTCTTCCAGTCCATCCTACTCCTAAATTTTTTCCTTCCTTTAGGCAAAGAAATTACACAACTACCTTTCATGTAGAATCCTGTGTTAAATGAGGTAGGATTCAGGGCAGTTGTCTCGCTCATTTTGATGTCTATGTAGAGTAAAGTATGTCATGGTATAAGGCAATCACTCTTTATGAATGTGGATGACCAGGAGAATGAATTCAAATCATATTCTCCTGCCATAGAAATTATTTCAAGAAGGAAAGTCAATTAATAAATTTGAATTAGCAGAAGGAAGTTGAGAGGGGAAAAAAAGCAGGACAATTTTTGAAATGCCAAGTTGATTTCTTATGTGCTTACAAGTTATAAACTATGAAATAAAATTCATGGTTTCATCATATGTTCCTTTTTAATGTATGCAAATTATCATGTAATATTAATATATGTCAATCTCTTAAGAAAAAAAATCAATGCATACTGTTAATTGGTACAGTTATGAGTTCATATACATTGTCCAGTGAGACAACTTATTTGGGAAATGTTTGCAAAAACAGGAGCAATTTTTTGAAATATTTGCAAAGTATTTTGCTGTGATTTTTCTTGAATCCCTTATATTATTATTAGCAAGTGTCAGCTCTTCCAAAGATTCTTTGTTTCTATAATTTTTCGGTAATGCAGTTGCATCAATTTGCTTTGTGTAAGAGGGCAATGCCCTTTTAAGTGTTTATGACCAGTGTTCCTAGCCCTGGCTGAACTTGTGGATCTGGTCAACTAGGACAAAGATTTAGAAAGAAGGAGGCTTTGAGAAGGCACGCCTGTGCAACTCCGGCTGTAGTGCTGAGTTATCCCACCACCTCTTTGATGTTTTACATGTATCAGCCCTCGGTAAGGTTATCCTACTACCCCAGAACCTACTATTTTAATTCTGTCATAAAAAGGCTAATCAATCTCACCTAAATAAACTGAAATCTGTGTACTTGAAACACATTTTCCTTCAAGTACTTGTTCTGAAAGCAAAATGGATCACACAAGTCCTGGGATGCTCTCCACACTTGATGCTATACTATACCATAGCTACTCACGTGACCTAAGTTGTAAATGTCCACATAGGCAAGACACTGCATCTATGTAGCAATTGTGGTAATTTTTAATATCATTTTTTCTGTTGAAAAATATTTCAAAAAGGATCCCTGCTGTTCATTTGTTTGGTTACAGTTAGGTGATGAAGATTTTGACAAGCCACCAGGTCCTTCTGCTCCTCCTTCATTACCACTCCTTGCTTTTGCTCCAGGAATGATTGAAAATTCTGCATTACAAAATGAGAGTAAGTACTTACCAGGGTGACTGAGAAATGAAACTCAAATAAATGAACCTATTTATTATTAGTTCACAGTATTGCTACATTAAAAATAAATGCTAAAATCTGATTTTCCTTATTTAAAGTCTGATATTTTCTATATAAAGATTTATTAAAGTAACTCACTTTAAAAATGTAACCTTGAGTTAACATAGTGTCTCAATAGTGTAATTGTATTTGTTGTTGTGTGCATAAATTTTGGAGAAGAGAATTAGAATGTCCTTTCAGTAATATGTTCTTTATAAATACTTTTAATGCCAATGTATTCATTTGCATGATTCTTACCTTCCCTTTATGTATTTTCTGTACATCGTATTCAGAACCTGAGATGGAACCTTTGCCATGGAGGCAAATAATGTACAGCCACAAAGAAAGTAACAGTCAAGGTGTGGTTTGTTTTTCTAATTGTGGAAGATTTTGCCCAGCTTTAGCTTCTATATATTGATGAATGAATTATATTTTCTTAGGCCTCAAGATTATGCAACAAATGAAGCAAGTAAAGGAAGAAAGATGTCAGTTGGAAGAGACTAGAGAAGAACTGTTAAAAAGAGTTAAAAGTTTATTTGAACAAAGCAAAATGAAAAGATATCGTGGTATAGTTTAATAGATATCTTATAGCCATATAAACAAAATATTTAAGACTTGCACTACTAAAATAAATATAAAATTATAATTAGTGTTTCATTGTTTTTAGTCTTATAGCTTTTGGTACCAGATTAACAGTCAAATCTAGTGAAGTTTAGAAGTAATCCCAATCCCTGTTCTACAGAAGTCTAATATAAAATATGATCTTCATTTCTTTCCTCATCATATCATTCTATGTCCCCTTCCAACAGATAATAGGGAATCAGATGCAAAATAAAAACATAGTAATATAATTCAAACCACAAGCTAGTGATAAATGTTCTTATCTTTTAAAGTATATAAAACTTGCTGTGAGGATTTATTTTTTTTTGCATACAGTGTATTTAGCCTATATATGAGAGAATATTCCTGTGCCATCCCCAGGCACCATCCACACTACAGGTTTTTACTTTTCTTTATCCTTAGGAATCCTCAGGCATGTGTTCTTTTTAACAGAATTTGGTCAATAAATGAAGAGAACAAGGGTTCTTTTCCTGTGTATGTGTTTCCTTTGCCATGGGGATGAAGAGGAGTAGATAATTTGATGAACCACCACTTAATTAGCTTTTTTACAATTAGAGAACTCTTAAGCTGTTCAAAGGAGGGTCTGAATAGTGACCTTCTAAAACTATTGAGTTGCCTGATCAAACATTCTGGTCACTAAGAGAGGGCCATTGACCTATTTCACATTATTGGTTATGATGCTGGCCTAACCAATGAATTGATTATCAGTAAACTTATACTTTTTTTATCCAAAATCAATCTCTCAAAATAATTTTGATTGTAACGATATCATATATGGATATTGTAGATAACATTAGGAAGTTATATTTATTGTGAATGACTTGCAAAAATCTAATGCCCTCAAAGTAATTTTCCCTAAGAAGTCAGGGTACTGCTTTAGGAGTCAGTGAATGGCCTTGTAATCTCTACCAGATGAAGTAGTGGGCAAAGTCATTTTCGAAGTGACCTTAGGCAAGGAAGTCTTTAATCTTATACCCCAGGGCTCTGTGCTTAGCCTTTGTCATGTGACATTTTTATCAATGATTTAGACCTAGAGATGCATAGATAGCATTAATGTCAAAGATGGAGATAATACCTACCAGATCACAAACACTTTGTAAGACAGAATCCAAACAAAGGTTGACAGGCTAGATTATTGGGTATAATCTCAGATTCTGAAGTGTAATGAGGATAAATGTAAAATTTCACATTTGGGTTCAAAAAATTAATTTCACAAGTAGAAAACAGGGAAAACATGATAAGATAGTTATTGGGTTGTTTTTTGTTTTTGTTTTTTTAAAGAGAGATGTGGGGGTTTTAGTGAGCTATAAACTCAATATGACCAACAGTGTGATATTGAACCACCAAAAATAATCCCATTGTTGACCAAATTAAAAGGGTCTCACTTTCAAGAATAGGGAGATGAAACACTATGTTCTGACATAGCCAGACCATACCTGAGCTTTGGTTGAGTTCTGGACACAATACAGAAAGGATGTAGGTTAGTTGGAGAATATTCAGAGGACAATTAGAATGGCCTCAAATTCATCCTTTGGAAGGGTTTGATGAAAGAACTGGGAGAAGTCTAAGAACAGGGAGGACAGCTGTCTTCAAGAATTTGAGGGGGTGTCAGGTCTATGGAAGAGGGATTAGACTTGCCCTGCCTGACCCCTTGGGGTGGATAGAGGAGCATGGGCAGGATTTCAAAGAGCTGAAGTAAGGTTAGAGTGCCTAACACCTAGAACAGGCCCAAAGGGAAATGACCTGCTTGGGAAGTAGAAGGTTCCCCCACTCCATCTGCCTGCCATTACTAGAGTCTCCAAGGAACCGTTAGGTGACCTTTTATCAAGTATTTCTTAGTGAGGACTCTTTCAGGTCTGGATTGGACCAATCAGTTGCTGAGATCCTTTCCAAATCTGAAATTCTTTGAAAATTCCTCTGGGAAATAGAAGTAGTACACACACACACACACACACACACACACACACACACACACACACACGCATATACATACACATGTGTATACATACACATGTGTATACATATACACATAACTGACATTGATCTAGCATTCCTATACTGTATGTCAGACACTACACCAAGTGCTTTGCAATTGTTCTGGTATGTCATTTGATCCAACAACCTGGGAGATAGTTGTATTATTTTCTGCCTTTTATAGTTAAGGAAACTGAGGCAAATGGAGGTTGTCACATAGCTATAAGTTTCTGAGGCTGAATTTGAACTTGGGTCTTCCTGCCTCTAAGCCCAGCATCCTATCCACTTACCACCACCTGCAGATGACTTAGCATAAGCCTAGATTGGAATCTAGACACCAGTAGAATGTAAGGTCCCTGAAAACAGGGACTGTCTGACATAATACCCTTGCACATAGTATCCACTGTAAAACATTTATTGAATTGTATTCATAGCCATTCATAGCCTCACTTTACCACTTTTGTCAATTTTACAACATTTGACAAGTCATTTTACCTTTAGGAGTATTATTTACCTCTCCTATAAAGCGATGAGTATAATAGATAATATCTAAGGTCTCTTTAAGGTCTATAATTCTGTAAATCTATTTCATTCTACTACATTAAGAGGAAAATAATATTCAATAAATATCAGTGTTAAACTAAGGTTTCCACTCAAGTTAGGAAGGTGAAATATATGTATATTTTGGTTAAGATTTATATTTTCCTGTAGGAATTTAATGGTTTTGTTTATGTCACTAAAGGTCTAGTAGAAAGAACATAGAACTCCTTTTTGACTTTTTTATTATGAACTTAATCATTTACAAACAGAAATATTCAAATACACAAACAAGAGAGGTGAGAGAAGAATTGTACATGAAACGATAAACATCTGCTCTCTACAATTTGTTTTTAAAAGTGTATATTAAATTTAACAAGGTAGTAAAATATGGCCTTGTTTATTTCATCCCTTCTATATATTTTTCCTTTATTAACTCTTAGTTTTTTTTTCTTATTTCTTCTCTCTGCCTCACTCTCCTACCCCAATAGAGTCCACCCTCCCTTGAAGCAAATGCAGCATAGTCAGACAAAATGTATCACATTCCCCATGTCTGAAAATATAGGACTCATTTCGTACTTCTAGTACCTTATTCTAGTTCTTGCTGCTAAATTAGAGACCTGCTTTGCCTTAGTTTTCTGAAGCCGTGACTGGCCACTGCATTGATCAGAGAGCTAAAGTCTTTCAAGGTTGTTTTTTTCTTGCACATTATTTTGGTCTTGTAAATTGTTCTCTTAGTGGTGATAACCTAAATCTGCATCAGTTCATGTAAGTCTTCCCAAATTTCTCTGGATTTTGCATATTCATCATTTCTTACGGCATAATAATGTTGCCTCATTTTCACTTACCATTATTTTGTTCAGGCAGTCACCCAACTGATAAGCTTCCACTTTGTTTCTAGTGCTTCACTATCACAAAAAGTACTGCTTTAAATGTGTTTGTATGTATGAACTCTTTGCCTCTGTCTTTGGCCTCTTGAGAGAATAAATCTTTGGTGGGTAATATTGGATTAAAGTATATGAAGCAGTCAATGAGTCTTTGGAGAGAATTCCAAACTGTTTTTCATAACTGTTCAAATTAGTCACAGTTATACCCACAATGCATTATTATGCCTGTTACCCCAAAGCCCCTCCAAAATTTGACATTTTCATCTTTTGTAATTTTTGTCAATCTGACGGTGTGAAAAACCTGAGAGTTTTCATTGTTCTTATTCTTAATTTGGAGCTGTTTTTCCAATTTTGGTGTGTGGATAGTTCGCATTTCTTCTTTTGTAATCTGACCACTTGTTGTTTGGAGAATGGCTTTTTTTATGAATCTTATCAATGATACATATATGTGGTATCAGAACTTTATCAGAGATACCAACTGTTTGATTTTTTTCAAATAACTGCCCTTCTAATTCTAGTTGTATTACATTCCCACAGGTTTTTCAATGTTATATAATCAAAGTTGTCTATTTTATTTTTTTTAACTATGTCTCATATTTAATTAAGAATGCTTCATTTAACCATAGTTTTGAAACTTACCTTTCTTCTTTCTCCCCAGTATTTTTTATATGACCTTTCATATTTCTGTCAAGTATTCATTTGGAACTTATTGTGGTAGACGGCATAAGATGTTAGTCTAACCTATTTTCTGGTAGATTGCTTCATGTAATTCAATTCACAGAACATTTGAGATCTGGTGCTAAATCCCCAACCAACTATGTGACTTTAAGCAAGTTATGTTTTATAACATTTTTCCTTCCTGTAAAATGTGAATAATACAGCTCCCTCTAAGTACCTTTCAAGGTTCTTTTAAAAAGATGAAATCATATTTTTAAAGATTTGGGGGGAGGTTGAAGGCTCGAACTGTGATTTCTTTGGAATAGGGAACTCTAGATGTGGAAATTCTCTCCACAGGGGCAGACTGGCAACACTTCTGTACCTTCTAGTCTTTAAAAGTTGCCTGGGTCCCTGAGAGAGATAAAGTGACTTGCTTATGATCACAGGGGAAGCAATTGAGTCCATGCCTTATTGACTCCAAGGTCAACTCTATTCACTATATATCCACCTCTTTCTCAGAAGTTTAAAAAGTTTTTTGTCAAGTGCTTACTTTTAGTAGATCAAGAGATAATTGTTCCTGTGTATCTAAAAGCTGATCATCCATAAATAATTTAGCATCAAACTCCCAGGAGCACAGATCATATATGTAAGAATCAGCAACAATATTTGCTTCTTATTATATATCAGAAAAGCAACCATCCAAATGGTAATTTTTTAACAGTCATTTGAGTACAATACCACATAAAGCACTATTGCTGGGATCCAAATGATTAAATCTAAATAAGAAAGTAAATATAAGACAAACAGGAGAAAAGGAGAATGTAACAGCATTTTAAAAATATGAATATTCACTTCAATAGTGTTTATACCATGATAAAACTAAACCCCCAAATACTTATAGTGGTTTGGGCTTTTAATTGTCCCTTTTGATAAATTGTGGCACTGAATCAGTTAACTTCACAAAAATAGGCCCTATCAAGGCAGAAGAAAAAAGATCCAGATCATTCAGTGATTAAGATAATTCAGATAAGACAGATATAGCCAGTCTGTCTTGATCATTTCTAATGGAAAACCCCCGGGAAGAGGATAATCCATCTTTTACTTCATGGACTGAGATAAATAATGACCCCAAGCTAGCTTATGAAAAAGAATCAACATAAAAGAATTGCTAATATAATTATCATTTTAAATATTTGTCATTAGTTATTTCCAGAAAGAATTGTATAAGATAGGTAATTGAGTAGAGGATTCATACAGAAGCCTTTGGTTCTGGTCCTTACTTTGCTACTGTTTGACTATAGCAAGTCACTTAAACTTCCTGGACCTCAGTTTCCTCCTCTGTGACATGAAAGGGATCAGTTATTCTAATCAATAAACTCTGTTATTGAACTGTTAATTTCTAAAAGCACATGATTCTAGGATGAGTCAAATAATAATTTTACTTTTATCCATAGTCCAGGAAGCTTGGAAGAAAAAGTATTTTGAAACCAAGAAAATCACAGCTTCTTTGGAGGAAGTTTTAACCAAACTTCAAGAAGATTTAGAACTTTATTATAAAAAATTGCTCATGCAGCTAGAAGCTAGGGAGATCAAGATGCGGCCCAAAAATTTGGCAAATATGGAAGATTCAAAGGTACATTATGCCCCTTTGGTTATTTTTCTATTTCAGATGTATTTGTTTAGAGTATGTAACTTGGAATTGCTTATATTCCTGTTTGGGTATATATTTATAATCTAGTAACACCACGTATAAAATTATTTTTGAATGTCCTTTTAATATAGCTCAATTCATACTTCTATTCAGTGGAATCTTTGACTCTTAGTAGATCAGAGGTTATAGCCTGATGCCTTTGTCCCCTCTCATAATAATTACTGACAATAGCAAGAGCAAACATTCTTAGCAAAACTATACTCGTGGATGTGTTTCTTTTACACATATTCCTAGGATTAAATGAATTGTTTAATCAATGTTTGTTGAATTGAAATGAATTCATTCCTTGAAAGTTATAGATAGATCTTAGTTTATGCCCCTTATCAGTCATTTCTTATTTTACTCCCCGCCAAGATGTTGTCAGTCAGTCAGAAGACTGTAGTAAGCATAGGAGGGAAACTTTGAAAATGTTAAACTGCCTACAATGTGAATTTTTCATTTATTCTCCTGAATATAACATTGCCTCATGAGAAAGAAACTCATTCTTCTTGACCCAAGAGGGTTGAACCTGGAACAATGGATAAGAGGAACAAAGAGCAAAGTATTGTCTTGATGTCAGTAAAATCTTCCTAATACTTTCAGCTATCCCAGAGTGGAATGGACAGTCGTAGAAGATAGTAGGAATGAACTGGGAATCTTTTTACTTGTGTCACTATAGTTTGTCTTGGCAGATTACAGCTAACAATTAATATAAAATTTGGCTCCAGAGTTGGTACTAACTCCATTATATTTTAATGCTATCTGAGGAGTAGAATTAGGGCTAAGGTCAACCAGATGGGATCCTTTAAAAAGAAGTGCCTCTATATTATTTGTGATCTGATCATTTAGTCTTTCCCATCATGCCTACTATTATATCATTGCCAGATTTGCCATTCAGAACCAGTAAGGATTCAGAGTTTCATAACAGTCACCGAATCTCTGACTTGGGAGGGACTTAAGTTGCTGGCTATTCCAGTTTCTTTCTGAGCAAAGATATCTTCTGTCAGATATCTAAAAACTGATCATTGAACCTTCACTCAAAGATCAAGAGAAGGGAACCCGCTAACTTCCCAAACTTCCCTTCAGCTCCTGACATCAAAGTTCGGATTTCCTCTTTGTACCTGTTATTTATTGCTCCTGCATTCTCCCATTTGGGTCAAGGAAAACAAGTCTCTCTCTCTCTCGTGAGGCACTGTTATGTTCAGTGGAATAAATGACTAGAAATGAATAACTTACATTGTAGACCAGTTTAACATTTGAAAAGTATTTCTCCCCTATCTGGCACACAATAGGCACTTCATACATTCTTCTGGATGACTGACAACAACCCAGTGAAATAAAGGAAGAAATCACTTATGAGGGACACAAGCTAAAATCTATCTTTGACTTACAAAGAAAGAATTCATTTCAATTCAGGAAACCTTGATTATGTACCCACTATATGCAGAGAACTGAGCTGAACACCGGAGGGAGGATATACAACTGGTGCTTATCCTCATGGAGTTTATAATCTAGTATGAGGATATAAGATGCAGCTAACTTTAATATAGGTATTAATAACATAATATGTGAGACATTTATTAGAGGTATAAAATAAACAGTGGGTGCTAAGTGGTGTAATGGTGGATAGAGTACTGGTCCTAGAGTCAGGAAGAGTCATCTTCTTGAATTCAAATCTAGCCTCAGACACTTCCTAGCTGTGTGACCCTGGGGTTCACATCTGTAAATGATATAATGATTTGTATATATATGTAATGATAAAATGATTTTTAGAAATCCTAATCTATAAAATGAACTGGAAAAGGAAATGGCAAACCATTCCATTATCTTTGCCTGGAAAACTCTTAATACGGTCACAAAGAGTTTGGAAAGTACTGAAAATCTTAAAAAGTTGTATTGAAACCTAGGGAGAGAAAGATTTTTATGTAACAGAGAGGATCAGGAATGGTCATGGCAAAGGTTGCATGTGAGTTAGGTTTTAAAAGATATGTATAAATTCAACAGGCCAAAGGAAGGAACAGGTTGGTCATTTGGGGCACAGGGAATGGCGTGGCCAAAGGCTGAAGGGTAGGAAAGTCGAAGGAATGACTGGCAGACAGAAAGCAGCCTGGTTTGGTTGCAGTGTATAATACTGTAAAGAACAGTGTTGTGAGGTAAAATGGAAAGATTGGGAAATGTCTAACTATGCAGGACCTTGAATACCAGTCAAAGGAGTTTGAATTTTACATGATAGGCATCAGAGAACCAGTGAGGATTTTTCAGTACAAAAGTATCATTATCAGAATTATACTTAAGAATGCACAGATACATAGTTACCTGATACAGAATAAATGACAAATTAGAGGAGGAAAGGGTAAAAATAGAAGCTTTATCAAAATATTCCAAGTATAGGGGCAGCTGGGTTAGCTCAGCAGATTGAGAGCCTGGCCTAGAGACGGGAGGTCCTAGGTTCAAATATGGCCTCAGATACTTCCCAGCTGTGTGACCCTGGGCAAGTCACTTGACGCTCATTGCCTAGTCCTTACCACTCTTCTGCCTTGGAACCAATACACAGTATTAATTCCAAGATGGAAATATTCCAAGAATATTTAAAAATATATATATTCCAAATATTTGGTAATGAGAGCCTGTACTGGAGAACTGGCAGTGAAAAGAGCAAAGAGGAAAATAGTTATAAAAGATAATTTGGCGATGTAGTCCATTAGACTTAACAGTTGAAGAAGTAAGGGAGAGGGAAAAGTCAAAGAAACCCAGTATTAAAAACTTTGGTGTTATCAGGTGTTTTGAAGAATGATGGAGGGGAATTGATGTCAGTTGGTCAATAAACATTCATTGAGAACCCACTCTGTGTAAGAACTGTGCTAAGTACTGGAAATATTAAGAAAGGCAAAAATGGGGCAGCTGGGTGGCTCAGTGGATTGAGAGCCAGGACTAGAGATGGGGGGTTCTGGGTTCAAATCTGGTCTCAGACACTTCCCAGCTGTGTGACCCTGGGCAAGTCACTTGACCCCCATTGCCTAGCCCTTACCACTCTTCTGTTCTTGGAGCCAATACACAGTATTGACTCCAAGATGGAAGGTAAGGGGTTTTAAAAAAAAAAAGAAAGGCAAAAGATGTTCCCTACTCTCAAAGTGCTCACAGTCCAGTGCAGGAGATACCATGGAAATTCACAACTATATACAAATAAGTTAGATACGGGATAAATTAGAGATAAAGAACAGAAGAAAGAGAGAGACTAGTATGAAGGGGGATCAAGAAAGGCTTCTTGTGGAAAGTGGGATTTTAGTTAGGACTTAAAAAATGACAAGGGGAGGAAGATGAGAAGTGAGATAAATATAGCCATTATAAATTCCAAGCCAGTGAAAATGCATGGAGTTCATATTGAATGGCTTTAGTCTTCTCACGGATGAAAACTGAGATAATCAATTTGATTCTAAAATAGAACTGCTTTCATATGAAGTTACTGATTTCATTCTGAATGTTTTTTATAATGATGTGTTTCTTAACACTCTTCTGTCCCTCTTTTCTGTCATTCTGTCATTACGGTGGCAGAGGAAAGAGGATACACAGGACAAGGGACCATTTTTGGTTTTTGTTTAATGGACTGCCATTCCTAAAGAATTCATCTCCAGGTGCCCAGCATATTGGTGATAATGAGGTACATCTCTATCATAGCCATCAAGAATCCAGGGTCCCTTCAATGCCACAACAAAACATAATAGTATACTTTGGTGGGGAGAATCTATAAGTATTGTTTTCTACTATATATTACATTTTATTTTCCTTTCAAAGATATCGCATTTTAGGGAACATCCTATACTTGGACTGACATGATCAATGGAAATTAGTCCATATGTGGAATTGTTTTATTGAAATAGAATCACGGGCTGCTAGATAGCATAGTATATAGAGGGCCAGGCTTGGAGTCTGGAGTACCTGAGTTCAAATCTGGCCTCAGACACTTCTTAGCTGTGTGACCCTGGGCAAGTAACTTAATTCTGTTTGCCTAGCCCTTGCCTTCTGATTTAGAATTGTTTGTAAGCCAGAAAGGATAAAAAAAAAAAAAAAAAAAAAAAAAGAACTAGAATTACAGACTTGTAGGACACTTAATTCAGTCCATATTGGGTTTTCTTTAGAAGCTTCCCATTTGTGAACATGGCCATTCATATATTGTTGCTCCATGATATAATGGAATTTGGATATCATAATAGAACTAGAATATATCACATCAGATCTGCCTCTGACTTGGAGTGTTGACTCTGGCGGTCATACCTAATAACGATTACAAATTATTCTCTTTTAAGACAATAGTTCCAGGGCTCAAAGATGGCTCCTTCTCTTTGATTATGAACTCATGTTCTGACACAGGTTCCACTCTGATGCGTGACCTCATCACCTCATTCCTAGATTATTGTAATAGCCTTCTAATTGGTCTCCCTGCTTCAGGGATAGAAGTTGGGCAGCTCCCTTGGGGAGGTGTCAAAGTGATTTAAAATAGCCAGTCTGACTTCTACTTCCAGTAGCCAAGATGGCAGAGTAAGGAATGTTCTGGGTTCACCCAAACCTGCCTCCAAATAACCACACACACAAAGGCCTCAAAACATGTTTAGGAGAGACAGAACCAACAAAAGACAGTATCAAACAGGGTTTTCCCCAAAGAAAATGTAGAGAGACTGCAGAAAGGACCCATCTTGCTGGAGTAAGAGGGAGAACAGTGGAAGAGAAGAGCAAACCAGCACATGCCAAGGAGCTTAAGGAGTAGTGTGGTACTAGTACATGCTGAGGAGCTTAAGAGATGGCCTTCGGGCAGCTGGGTAGCTCAGTGGAGTGAGAGCCAGGCCTAGAGACGGGAGGTCCTAGGTTCAAATCTGGCCTCAGACACTTCCCAGCTGTGTGACCCTGGGCAAGTCACTTGACCCCCATTGCCTACCCTTACCACTCTTCCACCTATAAATCAATACACAGAAGTTAAGGGTTTGAAATTTAAAAAAAAAAAAAAAGAGATGGCCGGGTTGCAAGCATATCCAGGGGAGTCTTCAGCAGAAAGAGCAACCTGGTCCTCAGGCTGCCCAGGGGAGTGGCATCTGAGGAGCGGAATGAAGCTTAATCTAAAATACTTGGCATTTGGGGGACAGTACTCTACCCCAGAAATGGAGCTAAGCTTCAACATACAGGCAAGGTCATAAAAAAGACTCCTCAACTGAGCAAAAGACAAACAGCCTGATCCTGAACACTACTTCAGAAACAGGGAAGACCAAAAATGCAAGCTCAGAAGAGGGCAGCAGTGCCAAAATGGAAATGTATGAAACTTTAAAGGTAAATGTGAAAGTATATCAGGTCCAAAATGAACTTTTAGAAGAGCTCCAAAAGAGATTCACAAAACAAATAAGAGAGATAGAGGAAATGAGAGACCTTAAAAAAGGAAATATAAAACCTCAAGCAAGAAAATGGCTCTGGGGCAGCTGGGTAGCTCAGTGAATTGAGAGCCAGGCCTAGAGACAGGAGGTCCTAGGTTCAAATCCGGCCTCAGACACTTCCCAGCTGTGTGACCCTGAGCAAGTCACTTGACCCCCATTGCCTACCCTTACCACTCTTCCACCTATAAGTCAATACACAGAAGTTAAGGGTTTAAAATTTAAAAAAAAAAAAAAGAAAAGAAAAAAGAAAATGGCTCCCTAAAATAAGGAAATGAGAGACCCTAAAAAAGGAAATATAAAACCTCAAGCAAGAAAATGGCTCCCTAACAACCAGTATTGGACAAATGAAAGCAAATGACTCCATAAGACATAAATAGGAAACAATAAAACCAATTCAGTAAGAATGAAAAAATAGAAGAAAATCTGAAATATCTCACTGGAAAAACAACTAACAGAAAATAGATCCAGCAGAGATAACCTAAGAACCAATGGACTGCCTGAAAGCTATGATCAATAAAAGAGCCTGGACACCATATTGCAAGAAATAACCAGTGAATATAGTCCTAATGTTCTTGAACAAAAGGGGAAAATAGAAATCTCTGACCACTGAACTCCTCCATGCTGATGGTACCCTTCCTTCTCTCAAACTGAATGTGCTACCAACTTTTCTTAAAGAGACTTATTGGTGCATTTAAGCTTCTTTATGGTACAAAGAAAAACCAAACAAGGCCCAAGATCAGGGAAAATTTTGAAATTGAAAGAAATTGAATTTACCAATCATTTCCTGAAAGAGATCCCAAATTTTTAAAAATCCTAGACTTATAGCCAATTTCTCAAACTCCTAGGGCAAGGAGAAAATACTACAAGTAGACAGAAGAGAACAATTCAAATATTGTGGATTTGTCAGTATTACATAGGCCCTAGGGCTGAAAGGCATGGAATATAATATTTTGCAAGGCAAAAGATCTAGAACAAAAACCAAGAATCACCTACTCAGTGAAATTGAGCATAATATTCCAGAGGAAGAAATGCACATTAATGAAGTAGAGGACTTCCAGGCTTTCCTGATGAAATGATCAGAGATGAGAAGAAAATTCAATGATCAAATTCAACACTCAAGAGAAGCGCATAAAAAGAAAAGAAAAAATTCAAGGGATTCAGTGGGGTTAAACTGATCACACTCCTACATGGGAAAGTATTAACTATGATACTCAAGATATCTATGAAATGAGATTCTTAAAGTACTTAAGATACTTAAAGTAATCAAGAAAAACAATGGAGTTAAACTGATTGCATTACTATATAAGGTGATAACTAAGATACTTAAGATATTCACAATACTTGAAGTACCTAAAGTACTTAGGATACTTAAGGTATAGAAGATACTTAAGAACACTATTAAAGTAGTGAATAGGAGCATATACAAACAGCAGGGATTAAATTGAATATGATGGGATGATATAAAATAAGAGCAAAACAAAATTAAGGGATAAAAAGAAGCAAAAGAAAAGGAGAGAAAATTGGGGATAACTTTCACGTGAGGAAATACAAAAGAATCAATACAGTGAAAGGAAAGATGGGGGGGGGGAGTGGTGGGCAGTTCTTGAACCTTACTCTCATCAGAATTTACACAAAGTGAGAATAACATCCACACTTGCTTAGCTATAGAAACCCATCTTACCCTCTAGAGAAGTAAAAAAGGGTAGAGGAATAAGAAAAAAAGGGGAATTGACAAAATGGGGGATGAACTCACAGAGGCAAAAACAAAAATATTTTTGAATAGGGAAAGGCTTAAAGGAAAGGAAGAGAAGGATAAATGGGGGGAAAATAAGATGAAGGGAAACACAATAATCATAATTATGAATATGAATGAGATGAACTCAACCACAAAAGGAAGAGTAGAGCAGAGTGGATTAAATGCTAGGAACCCACAATATCCTGTCTATAAGAAACACATTTAAAGCAGGGAGACGTCTCACACAGAGTCAAGGTAAAGGACTTCAGCAGAATCTATTTTACTTCAGCTAAAAAAGCAAGGGTAGAAATTATGATTTCAGAGAAAGCAAAAGTGAAAATTGATCTAATTAAAAGAGATAAACAAGGAAATTACAACTTGATAAAAGGTACTATAATGAAGTAATATCAGTATTAAACATATATGCAGCAAGTGGCATAGCATCCAGGTTCCTAAAGAAGTTACATTGGTTATAAGAGGAAATGCACAATAAAACCATATTAGTAGGGCATATTAATCTTGCCCTTTCATAATTAGATAAATCAAATTAAAAAAAGAGAGATATTAAAGAGGTAATTAGAATTTTAGAAAAGTAGAGTTCATAGACCTCTGGAGAAAACTGAATGGGAACAAAAAAATACCTTTTTCTCAACAGCACATGGCACCTTTACAAAAACTGATCATATAGTAGGACATAACCTCACAACCAAATGCAGAAAAATTAAATGCAACCTTTTCAGACCATAATGCTATAAAAATTACATACATCGAAGGTCTGCAGGAAAAATAAAGACTAAAAAGTGTTTGGAAACTAACTAACCTTAACCTAAAGAATAAGTGGGTCAAAGAACAACTTATGGAAACAAAAACAATTTCGTTGAAGAGAATGATAACAAAGAAACAACATACTGAAGTTTTAGGGATGCAGCCAAAGCAGTACTTAGGAGAAATTTTATATCTCTAAATGCTTACATCAATAAAAGAGAGAAAGAGTAGATCAATGAATTGGGAGTGCAAATAAAGAAAAAACTGAGAAAAAGAAATGTAAAATCTCCAATTAAATGCCAGATTTAAAATCCTGAAAATCAAAAAGAAGTTAATGAAATTGAAAGTAAGGGAACTATGGAGCTAACAAGACAAGGAGCTGATCTTATGTGAAAAAAAAAACACAACAGATAAATTATTGGTTTATTTGATTAAAAGTAAATAGAAAGAAAACCAAATTTCCAGCGTCAATAACAAAACCAACAGAAGCCATATGATTTCTCACCATAAAAATAGCAGGTCTGACCACCACGTTCCCTACTCAGTAAACTCCAATGTCTCCCCTTCTTGTCTCTATCTCCTGACCTCCCTGGATTTCTTCAAGCCTCAGCTTAAATCCTACCTTTCTGCAAGAGTCTTCTCCTTGTCTTCTTTAATGGTAGTGCCTTCCCTTTGGGATTACTAGCAATTTACTCCATATATATCTTGTAATTACATAAGTTGTTTATTTTATATGTGTCTTTTTTCATTAGAATGAGAGCTCCTCAACTGTGTTTTTGCCTTTCTTAGTAATCCCTAGTGCTTAGAGTGCCTATGAGTCTATGGCATCCAACATAGTAGCAGGCACATTGTAGGCACTTAAAATCTTGTTGAATTGTTGGGAAATTTCAGAGAGAGATTTAGGTTTGGTGTAAAACTTTCTGACAATTGAAATTATATAAAATCAGAATGACTTGCCTTGGAAGTTAATGAGCAGTTTCCCTGGCCTGAAAGCTCAATTGATCACTTATCAGTTATGTTGTAGAGAGAATTTTTGTTCAGGGAGAAGTTGTTTTAGAAGACCTTTGAAGTACCTTGCAACTCTGATTCTGTGATTCATTGGTCAGTGTTCCCGATTTAGGGTTATGGTTTCTGTAGTTCCTTCTCTTAGCACAATATGCCCTAAGAACTCCTAATTTATTCTATTGGATTTGACATTTTTCTAGTTTGGTTTTAAAATTGGCTTGGCCAATTGCATGTGCTTGCCAGGCTTCAACGTGTATATCAAGGAATCTTCTGGATAAATCATGACATTCTGGATTAGCATGTCTGATATTTATAAATTACTGAAAGGTAGTGAGAAGACCAAACAATCTGAAGTAGATAACTCAATGTCCAGACTACCTGTATTTAGTCTGTAAGACCACCTTTCATTCATTCCTCCTAGGCAGTTGTCTACCTGATTATACCCCCCCATTAAATAAAGCTTAGTGAGTACTGTGGACTTCTATAACTTATCCAGGTGGTCCAAGATTAATAGCCAGAAGCACCAGTCTCCAATGGTGATTGCATCTGGATTGGATGGTGTAAGTCCCTTTGGGAATGAAAAGGCATCGTGACCTGGGTACAGTCACCATCTTAGCACTCTCAAGTCTAGAACAGTAATAAGGAATCAGGTTTCAGACAGGCAAAGGGCAAGATCAGGTAGACGTAATAACAAACAAACCCAAGCAGAAAGTTGACATTAGAAGCCAACAACCCTTCTAAAGTCATTCGTGTAGAGGCATGAAATGGAGCTGGCCAGTCGGGCTCGACACACTGCCTCATCAGGGAGCTAACACTGTTGGTGCAACACGTTTTCCTTCCTCGGATGACTCAGATTTTGTGCCGATCTCTAACAGCCCCTGCCCATGCCTTCGCTCCATGAGCTTTGGCACCTGCTTTGGCTCGGGGTCTGCACACCAAGGAGGAATCCCAAGAAAGGATGAAAAAGCAAAACAGAGTAAAAAATGGCCCCTAAAACGTATTGTCATTCCTCTTAAAAAGAGGTGCTCAGGGCTCCAGCGAAAGGGGCAGCTTGATCACTCTGTCCCTCTGGTGCTGGTTTGCCAGAGCTGCTGACCATTTGCTGGGGCCCCCACCCAACTCTGTGACTCTCGGCTGAGAACTTCCCAAGATGCCCTGGTGTCACTGGAATCAAATACAAAGGCCTTCTAAAACTTCTCCCTGAACAAAAACCATCTCTACAACATAATGGATAAGTGAGGTCCCTCCGTGCGGTGGACACACTGTCTCCTTCGTCCGGCCTTCCGGGCTCTCTCTGGCGTGGCCCCAGTCTGCCGTCATAGCCTTACTTAGGTCATCTGCAGGCTTCCAGCCTGACAGGAGCCTTTTGCCACCTCTGCATTCACACAGGCCCTATCTTATTCCTGGGCTTTTATTCCCTCCTATCTGTCTGTTGAAACCCTTTTCTTCAAGGCCCAACTCCAGTAACACTTCCTGTGTGAAGCCTTCTTGGATCACTCCAGCATACAGTGCCTTCTGCCTCCACATATCGCTTTGGGATGGGCGCTTCATGCATTCTGTCTCGGATTATCCTCCTCGGGAGGATGAAGGCTATCCTTTTCCCTCTGGTGTCTCCAGAATTTTCACAGTGCCCTGAATGGAATAGGTGCTTAATTAATATCTGTCGACTTTGATTAGCTTGAACCAGAACAATTACATTTTCTCTTATGAAATAATGAATTTCACAATTAGTTTTTTGGATGCTATAATTGCTCTAATACTTTTTGTTTTGGTTTCATCTAAGCCTGTGATTTTATTGGTGTGGGGAACTAATCCCTTGATGAGGAATCCTCCTCTCCTAAAACTAGTGGAAAACTTTTCTGCAGGATGGAATCTTTTACTGAGAGGTTAAATGGCTTGCCTGGATTAACACAAATAGCATGTGTCAGAGGCCGTACTTAGGTCTTCCCGACTCCATGACCAGCTGTATGTCCACTACTGCTGCCCTCCTCTCATCATCTCTTTATAATTTGGGTTTGCAAGGTTAGAATGAAGAGTCTGTTTCCTTCTAGATCTGTGACCTGAGATCAGGTCATTTGTGATGCGGTGATTACATTCCCATAGTCTGAATAGCAAGGCTTCCCGCCTGAGAGATTTACTTTAATAACCTTTTCCACCCGTTTCCTTACAGTTCTCTTTAGTCTCTTTAAAATGACAAATGACTTCCCTCTGCCATGTCAGTGAAGTCTACTTACTTTGACTTGCCTTCCAGTTTGCCCTAATCAAAAGAATTCTTATCCCTTTGTCTTCAATTGCTTGGTTCAAGTGTTGAACATCCCAATTATACAGAGAGATAAAGGCAGAGTTCATGGCTGCCTGTGTCTTATAGTTTGGGGTTTTGGGGGTTTTTTTGGGGGGGGTTGGACTTTGTGATTTCATCTCCATAGGAAACACCTTGGTGTGGAAACATGCACTACAGATGTAGTTGACAATTTATCTGTAACTTATAGTCCAGAGAATTGTTGAGGGCATTACATGATATTTCAGATCCTAGATTTACCACTGTGAAAATCTGTGACAGCCAGCGACAGATTTTTCTAGTCAAAAGATTGCTTGATTAGCCTTTTTTACCTCAGGCTTTTGCCTGCTGATGCAACAGAATTCATAATTAGTCATTTATATTGAACATGGCTTATGTCCCTGCAACTGAAATCTCCTTTGGAAAGGTCAGTGACACTCGACTTGTTAAATAAAATGGCTTTTCCCCAGGCTTTATTCTTTTGGATCTTTCTGATGCATTTGATACCTTAATCACCGACTTCCTCTTCAAACTTTTTTCACAATCTATTTCCAGTGGTGGGCTTCCAATTTCCTTGAGGAAATGGCTCCTCCTTCTCCTACCTAAATATTAGTGTTCCAAAGACCTCCATCCTTGACCCTATTCCCTCTTCACATATTCTCCCAGAATTCGTCAACTCTCTTTACATCAGCTCTCATCTGTGTAAACAATCCCCAAATCTAGATATCTGAACTTACAATGAATTCCAGTTACATATTTCCAAGGACTTATTGGACATTTCTGTTTGTATATCATAGCATATCAAGTGTTATATGTCTAAAATGGAAATCATCCAGAAAAGTGACCTCAAATATTAATTTAAATGTAATTTATTTTGAGGACATAGTCTAACTTTGGCAAAAAAAAAAAAAAGTAAAACAGAAGAGGCAAGTGAATGATTCTCTGTGACATTTGGAGGAATTCCAAAATCAGAGACAATTAGAACATTATTAAGAGATTGTCAACAATTGTAGCAACTAATTAAAAAGAAAAAAT
This sequence comes from Gracilinanus agilis, assembly GCF_016433145.1. Lineage (NCBI taxonomy): Eukaryota > Metazoa > Chordata > Mammalia > Didelphimorphia > Didelphidae > Gracilinanus > Gracilinanus agilis. Next base: position 46,034,969 of record NC_058133.1, on the reverse strand, counting down.
CTTATAGACATATAGATTCTATATTATTATATAAATGAGCAAGTCATTTGATATCTCTAAGCCTTTTTTTTTCACCTATAAATGAGGAAGGTTGGACTATCTGATTCTTAGGGTCCCAGTCTAGCTCTGAATTCTGATTTTGGGATAAGTTAAAGATGTGTTTGCTTATTTCACAGAATAATCTTATAATCCAAATCACTGAGGTACAGCACGCAATTGACCAACTAAAGAGAAAACTGGACACTGACAAAATGAAACTCATGATAGAAATTAAGGTAATTTTGCTTTCTATTCAGAATGTAAATTCTTCCTTAACACAAAACACTTTCTCTTGTATCTTAAGAGTATTTGGTATCTGGGCTTGTCATCCAAAAAGATGGACTCTCCCCAATAAACAAGCAAGGGGTGAATTTAGGGCCTTTGATCATTGGAATAGCCCTACTTGGCCAAGAAGATCAAAGTCCACCAGCAAAGGCTCATTGTTCAGCACAGACTGAGGCAGAAAACTCATCTTAATTAGTGAAAATTCAGTGCTATAGAACATTTTTTCTTAAGAGAAATGCAGTTTTATTACTTTAAGTTTGTAACATGCTCTAGGCTAGAAAAAGGTTAATGGGAAATTTTTGCCAAGCAGAGATTTTGGACCTATTTTAATGAGTATCCAAGATTGATGTGTAACTAAAACATCTTCATACATTCCATTTTCTGGGATAAATGTGGAATGTGGCATTCTAACTCAAGCAAATATTCCTGCTAATAGAGAATTATCATATATGCTGCACTTGGTTCACCACTTTACAAGGAGTTAAAACAAATGGCATTAAAAGAAGAGAGACTAGAATGCAAGGACTGAGCATGTGTATACTTGTCTGTTTTTGATGCTACCAAAAGCCAATATACATCTGAACTTATGAATGGACCAGAATGTAGAAGAATAGGACTTTTAAAAAAAGATCTTCTCTATATAAGCACATTGTACCTGATCACAGGCCTTGGCTTACAATCAGTAATAACTGACATGGTCAAATCAAATATAATTATAGCAATAATTACAGTGACTGGTGAGGTTGCCCAGTGAAGATAACGGTTTTAACCCTAAATATCTGGCCTCAATTTGACTGTGATAATGTGAAACACAGTGTGGTTTGGGAGAGAAGAACGGCCTGGGGTCCAAAAGCCTGGGTTCAGATCTAGAAGGGTCTTTACTCATAGGATGAACAAGTACAACAATAATCATGATAACCATTGACACATAAAGCGCTTTATAGTTTGCAAAATTATACTTTCGTTTGAGTTTCACAACCCCCCTGGGAACTAGGCAATTCTTGTATAATCCACACTTTACAGATGAAGAAACCAAGGCTAAGAAAGTTTAAACCATTTGCACATGGTCACACAGGGAGTCAAGACATTTTTAGCCAACTGTACAACCCTGCCTCACTTAAGGACACATCATAGCCACCGTGAGCATCCGTTTCCTCATCTTTAAAATGGGGATAATACTTCTACTGGTTACTTCATGGGGAGACCTTGAGCAAAAGTACTGTGGAAACCTCAAAGTTTAAATAAATGTGAGCTACTATCCAAATTGATTTATCTAGAAGTTTCTTTATAAAGATCCTTTCATCAGACATACAAGTTTTTAAAAATTATTTTGTTTGTTGGTTACATTAAAATTCTCGGGTATCTCATCCCCTCTCTATCTCCTCTGCACCAGAGAAGGCATCACCTGACCAAAAAAAATGTGTATGTGTATGTGTATGTGTATATATACACACACATATATATATAATCTCGCATGTTTCTGGAAGTGGACATTCACAAATTATTCTTTAAATATTAATTCAGTAGCCATATGTAATGTTTTCTTGGTTCTATGTATTTTGCTCTTCCTAATTTCATGTAGGTCTTTCTAAGTTTTTAGAAAATTAACCTACTTATCATTTCTTATCATGCTGTAGAATTAACATCACAATCATATACCAAAATTTGTTCAGCCATTCCCCAATTGATGGACATCCCCTAGATTTCTAGTTCCTTGCCACCACAAAGAAAGCTGCTGTAAATATTTTGGAACATATAGATTTTTTTTCCTTTTTTCCTGATCTCCTTGGGAAATAGACCCTAAAGTGGTGTTGCGGGGTCTAAGGATATACAGTTTTATAACTCCCTGGGCATAATTCCAAAATGCTCTCCCAAATGGCTGGATCAGTTGACAGTTCCACCAGCATTCTATTAACATCTCCATTTTTCCACATCCCCTTCCAACATTTGTCATTTTATTCAATCTGAAAGGTATGAGATATCTCAGAATTGTTTGATTTGCATTTTTCTAATTAGTAATAATTTGAAGCATTTTTTAATATGACTATCTATGGCTTTGATTTCTTCATCTTTCAAAAAAACCCTATTTATATCTTTTGACTACTATCAATAGGGAAAAGGCTGTTATTTTTATAAATTTGACAAAGTTCTAATAATATTTTAAATATGAGATCTTTGAGAAATTCTATAATTTTTTTCTAGTTTTCTGCTAACTTTCTAATCTTGGCCACATTGATTTCACTTGTACAAAATCTTTTGAATTTAATCAAAATGACCCATTCTAAATCTCAAAATACTCTCTAACTCTTGTTTATTCATAAATCCCTCTCCTATCCATAAATCTGAAAGGTGATGCTCTCCTTTCTCCCAGTTTGCTTACATCTCCCTTTATATCTCGGTTACATATCCATTTTTATTTTAGTGACTGAGATATTGGGCTGTATCTAGTTTCTACCAAACTACTTTCCAGTTGTCTCACTAAGTTTTACCAAACAGTGAGTTCTTATCCCCAAAATTTGGATCTATACTTTTGTCAAAAGAGGTTACTATAATGTTTTTTTAGTTTGTTGTAAGTCTGTTCTGTTCCACTGATCTACCTTTCTATTTCTTAACCAGTACCAATTTTGATGATTACTGCTTTATAATACAGTTTAAAATATAAATAGTATTGATAAACCTCCTTCCTTTACTTTTAAAAAATTAATTCCTTTGACATTCTTGATCTTTTGTTCTTTCAAATTAATTTTATTTTTTCTAGTTCAATAATTTTTTTAGCCACATAATTTTAAGTAACATTGTATTGCGTTATTATTTAAGGAAATGTGGTTTCATTGGTGTGGGTATTCCCTCCACAGTGCAGATCAAAGCTCCTCTATGGTTTTCAGGAGTTACTGAGGGCAAAAAATTGATCATCTTGTGGTCTGTCTCTAAATTTATCAAGGATGTTCCTTAGACAGTTATTCACCACCAGGCCCAGTACGGTGGTACTGGTCCAAGCTTCTGATTGCTGACATAGTCTTGGACAATGCCATCTCTGTGGCAAGATAAGACATTCAAGTAGGCCTTAGAAGGCATTTATTCCAGTGGGTGTTCCAATAACAAATCCTCACCTTCTGGTTTGTTAAATGGGCAAGAGATGATATACATAAATTTCACTGCCAACTTTAAAGCCCTCTCCAAATGTTGGCTGTTCATCATTATTAAAAGACTGTAATTTGGTGATTTGGAATTTGAGCAGAAAATGTTTAAAAATTGGTATCTGGTCTTTCATTTATTTATTTATTTACTTGCTTACTTATTTATTTAAATATTTGTGGCAAAATGTAATCCTACTTCTGTATACCATGTTAAACCTAAAAACTAGTTGTGAACATCATAGTAAAATTTTATTGTTCAACCACCTAGTTCTTGTACCCTGGAAGTTAAAGAAGACAGAAGTAAATGTTGTTAGTTAGGGGAAGGAATTGCTGCTTAATTATGGCAGCTGCTGTACTGTATAACTATTGTGATTGCTTTCAGAATGGAATTTGTGAGATTTAATTAATCTTTGAAAGGTTCTTAAAATCATTTCAGCCCAGGATCTCATCTGGGAGCCTTCCTTTATAGTCTCCAATTCTTTTTTTGCAGATGAGAAAACAAGCAATTTCAGACATACGAACATTAAAAATGGAACTGGAACAGAAGAAAATGAAGGCACCTTTAAGCTCCTAGTCAAATGTATTTACTTAGAAGTGTCTTATTTTTCAAAATGTTTAGACTTATTGGAAGACTGTCCATCCATTGTTCTTGCTGATGTTTCTTTATAAGCCTTGTGTTTCTATTCCTTCATTTTTCATGCTGAGTTTATGAAGTGACTCACAAAATGTTAAGCACAGTATACTTCTCCAGTACTTCGAGGATCTGTGATTTTATCAAAGTGGGTGTTCCCTCCACTAAAACAGATCATACCTCCTCCACAAGTTGGAAGATGAATTTTGAGAGTAGCTTTAGTTTTTAAAAAAAGGTAGGAAGAAAGGAAAAAAGAAAGAGAAAGAAAGAGCAAAGTGGAAAGCTAAGTAATTTGTTCGGGGCATTATTTAGTTATTTTTGAGTACTTCAAGAAAACTGGATTTCATTTTACAGTAAAGTATTTCATTATTAAATTGCTGGGTTTAAAGATAATTCATCTAGGAGTTAAGAATAAAGGCCTATTATTAGTCTTAGCAAACCACCATATCTTGGTACAAAAGGCTACATTGATTTCTTTTAATGTAACCTTGATAATTAAAAGAATAAGCCTTTATTTCATTTTAACTAAACAGACTAAGAATCTAAGACTCAGGAAATTGAGTTTACCATTTGGAGCACGCAGAGGAAACTCCTGGGATTAGTATCCAAGAACTGCCTTATTAACATATTTTAGAAGCATAGAATCCATCAGTAATTCAAAATAGGTTATGAAACATCATCCTTCTGATTGGATGTTCCACGGCCTCTGCCATAAGCAACCTTGTAAATTGGGAGCAGAGATCTTATGTATGAACTAGACCCAGCAAGGATGGTCAAATTTTTACTTGCTTTTATTCTGATTTATGGGAAAAACCACTAAGGAAGACTAGATTTCCATTAGCCCAGGGTTCACAGGAATAGGTTTGTGATGCCCCTAGACAGTTATACAGCCAGTGCTAACAAAATGGAAATAATAAATTTGACATTTTCCCGATGCCTATAATGTACCATATGAAAAAGCAGATAGTTTTGAAGTGAAACCTGGCTAAAGGTTTAGAAAAGTTATAAACATTAAACTACTGTGTTTTAGAAATAGAAACATCAGTTCATAAACTAATGTCATGAGGTTAAAATCAGATCCCAATGTGGGAAAATATTGTAAAAAAATTTTTTTAAAAACTAAGCAATAAGGTTGCCAATGAATAAATTATAGATGCACAGAAAAGGATCTTAGGAGAATTGTTTCATCAAGAATAGCATAAGAATAATATCAGATTATCCACTAAGTTATCCCTATAGTAAATTTAATAATAATAAAATTCTTCTTGAAAATATCTGTCTCAAAAGCATAATTTAGCTGAAAATGTAGGCAACACCACCATACTAGTTTAAAAGATTATCTTTTTAAGTTCTCTAGGCCAACTCTGTATCTTTTATCTTAGTGTCTAAAGGTTGTCTAAGGTTGGGATGAAGTAAAAAGCAAGTGTCACAGGGCACTGAGGTGCTACTTGGAAATAAGAATCACTGTCCCAACAGTCCATCCTTCTTTTAACAATGCATAGGTCCTAAGGAGAAAGACACTATATATTAACAAACTTTAATATTAGGCTTATTGGACAAATAAAACTACAGAGTGAATTGCTTCTCAGAGAATATGTATTTAAAAAAAAAAATCTGTCCTAAGGAAACTAGGCTTTCCTTTACAAGTTTTAGAGCTTTTTGCATAGTTTATAAATATGTAAGCATACATGTTAATATCATGTACAAAAGACATGAACATAATAAAATTATGAAAATACCGGTTTATTAAGTGACAGATAAAACATCTTATAAAATAAAGAAGATTATTTCATACTGAAAGATAGACTCATCTCTCAACTTTTGTGTTTCTTAAATGATCAAAATATGTTTGAAAGTCAACTTAAAAGCATTAACCTGACAATCCAATTAGTTCTATTAGTACACCCAATATCAAAATGCTACAGAACAGAACAGAAATGTTGGGAAGAGAATGTAGTGCACATATTTATCTTTTCAAAAAATAAGATGTACAAATGCAAACAGGATGACTTCTTGATGCATATTTTAGGCAGCCTTTTTTATTAGTCTTTCACAGGTTCACTTCCAAGGCCCTCCACATGTCTTCAGTTTGCTGTTTGGCTACTGTGTCCCCAGAATAGTCCAGACAGTTGCCATTCCACATCCCAATGCCTCTTAAGCCACGATCCCTCACAAATGCTGCCTTTAAAGAAATGCTCTTCGGGTTATCATACCACACTTGGTGAAACTGGCCAGCAGCGTCCTACACAAAGAGACAAATATGGAGCACCAAAGCAGAGTCACAGATAACCAAAACACTTCTTAAATCCAAAAGGAGAAGGTGCCACTGTTAAAGGTTCTGGTTTTTGTGTTTTCTATCATTTTCCATACGTTATTAGTAAGCAATCATTCAAACTTTTGGCCCAGCCAACTGCCCCTGAGTTAACACACACGGTCCACAAAGGAGCTCACTGATCAGTGTGTCCCCTCTGTTCTTCCCTTCTCTTCCCTGTTTCCCTCAGTTTACATAGTTCCTTCCAGCACCAGGAGGATCTCGGAGCTTCTCAAACTGCTGGTTCGAGTATGTATGGTGGAGAAAGGTTATTGTTAAGAGGAAAATGAATGAGACAGAGAAGGTAGCAGACCAAGAAACAATAATTTTGATTAGAAAGTAATGAGATCACTAGCTGTTTGTTTTTTGGATCTAGCAAATTATCTTTGAAAGCGATTTAAGAAAAAGATGTTCCTCAAACATTTTGGATATCTGCTATAACACAAGAATAAAATGCACATCCTTCCATGGATGTAGGACAATATGCACTCAGATGTTCTGGCATGTTTAAAAGAAAAAAAATAGCATCATTTTATCATGCTTTGATTGTATTTATCTCTAAATGTTAGCTATTTTATGAGAGAAACTGCCAAATCATATATGTATATTATTTACATATATTTATATAGCCATATTATAGAAATTATATTCATTTAAATATATTTATAAATATTTACATATAAATATATTATTGAATATATACATTCGATCATAAATTAATATGCAGAATTTATGGCTAAAGGGAAAGGCTTACTTTTATAGATTAAGAATCAAAACTTTGCTTTGGCTTCCTTTGGATCTGACCAGGATTTATGATAAAACTTTGAGGTTATTTGACATTGTGAAACAATAGTAAGGGATCAAAGTGTTAAAAAAAAAACAACCAACTTACAAATAAAGAACTTGATAGAACCAGTTCTTTTGAAAAACAGCCACCCTTATGCCTAACAAAAAGAGCTAACATCTTCTGCCAAGATCTAGGAATGGTTGATCACCATTTAAAATGACAAATGTCATAAAATTTATTAACTTTTTACTATTTCAAATAGCTTGAATTATTAAACAGGAACCTGAAAGTCCTATTTTGCACTGAGTTTGGTTTTAGGGTCTTTAAAGAAGATGGACATCTTGTATTTCCTGTTTCTTATACACACACATTCTCTCTCTCTCTCTCTCTCTCTCTCTCTCTCTCTCTCTCTCTCTCATACACACACACACACACAAATAAATGTTTATCGGCTTCCAGTATCTTACCTGGTAGTCATAATACGGGGCCTGCTGCTGGGTGTCCCATAGGATTTCAGAAATGGACCTATTCACTTGCTCCATGATGGCTTTATAGCTCACTTGGCGGCCAGCAGCATCACTACATGGCGCCCCTCGGAAAGGCACTTTGGGAAGGGTGCACACATGATCCTGAGGAGGAACACAAGCTTCATATTACCTGTCCTGAAGCCTTCCCAAAGACAAGCCTAGAAATGGGATTGGCACTGAGGCCGGAGGGATGTCATTATGAATTTTAACTTTTTTCTCCTAAAATGAAAACAAATAGTATCCAAAAGCCCATGCCACTTACAGAGAGTTCATCTGCCTTTTTGCAGCTTTCACCCATTTTTGCTAGTTCCCAAACCTTGGGTAGAATCAGTCTAATCGCTTCCACACAACAGCTTTTCACAGAACTGAAAACAACTTGCATGTCCCCTCGGGCTTCTCCGGGTCAAACAATTCCAGGTCCTTCAACCACCTGACACGAAGGGAACTTAAAGCTCTTTGGCTTTTTTTTTTTTTTTTTTGGGGGGGGGGGGGGTAGGTCTCCTCAGTAACAGATCCTGGCACACATTGTTGGTGCTTCATGTTTACAGATTTTTTGACTAATTGGTCTTACTAGCCCTCCACGTTGGATTCCCTCTAGCTTAGCCATATCTTTCCTATTTTTCCAGAACTGAACAGAACATCTCAGATGTGTTTTGAGCAGGGCAGGGTAAGAGGGGACCATCATCTCTTTATTCCTGTGATCTCTGTCTCAATGTAATCCAAAATCAATTAGTTTTACTTGGCTGCTATATCATACCACTGGCTCCTGTTGACCCTCTGCCCACCCAAACCCCTAAATCTTTGTCAGAGCAGCTGTCTGAACGTGCCTCTTTCTACCTTCTACGAGCCTGTGCTGTGTCCTCTAGAAAGTCAAACTAGTCAGTCTAAAACTGTATGTGCAAAAGAGTCGTTGAAAGTTATTTACTTTTGGGGCAAGAAAGCACACACAAAGAGAAGACAGTCTGAGCAGAAAGCATGGCCGGGAATTACAGGGAATGAAGTGCTCTTACCTCAGACAGATTCAAACAAGGATAATCGTAGCCATACCAGGGAACACCCATGACAAGTTTCTCAGGGTCGATGCCCATCTTGAGATAGCTTTCATATCCTAATTAAAAAGAAAAGACACAATAAAAGCCCTATCTTGACGTTATAACCACGAGTTCTCCAACAGCTAAAAGTCCAGGGATGTCAAAAGGGATACTGTATATGCAAATTAATAATATCGTATTTGTCTAATATGACCTTTTAGCTGTAGTTCCACAATAATGATCAATTCCATCTTGTCTCTTTTTTAAAAACTTCTCTTTGAATATAAAAACAATTAACAAAAATGAGATTACATTTCATTAGACTACTGAAAAAGCTAGAGAATATGAACTTAAACTAAACTAGCCATGTTCTAGAAGGAATAAAACATTACAAGAATGCACAGAGAGGCTGTCTCCTGACTTGTAAGACATCATCCTTCGGGCATCTGTTCTCAAGAATCACAGGAGGCGAGTAAGCTGAATAGAAAACGTTGAGGCCAATGTGACTCTGGGCACCAACCAATGTATAAACTGTATGTGTATGAGTGTGTCTGTTGTCTCTGGGCCAGCCGCAGGAAGGCCAGCAGAAGGACCGCCACAAGGCCTGGGTGTGGATGTCATCCTCTCCTCTTTCTTTGCCTCAGTTTCCTCCTCTCAATGAAAGCACTGGATCAGATAATGACAAGTCACTTTGGGCTGTCATTTCCATAATGTCATGAGAAAGGACAGATTAAGCAGCTGAATTCCAATCCATAAATACCTTTGTGAAGCTTATTCAGATTTCAGAAATAACTGAGAGATGTACAACTGTCCCTACTTTACAATTTCTTTAAACTCCAATAAAAGTATGTGATAAAACAATTTATACAGATGACTGAAATGGATTGTATACTTAGAAAATCAAACTAATAAAAGATTTCGCCACTGATTGCCCAGCCAACGCATTCACAGATCTCTCTTCCACAATCCACCTCCCTCCAAATATCTATTCTAAATGTAATCTTGTTCATATGTATAGGTGATACTCCTTTAAAAAAAAAACAAAAAACATTGTTAAGCCCTTGCCTCCTGCCTTAGAATTGATATAAGTATCCGTTCCAAAGCAGAAGAGTGATAAGAACTTGGCAATTGGGATTAAGTGACTTGCCAAGAAGTGCCCGAGGTCACATTTGAATCAATCCACTGAGCCACCTGGCCACCCTACTACTATTTTGAAATTAAACCATTAGTGAGTTATTTGCCAGGTTGAATACTATATGTACTACCAATATACTATGACTTCTCCAGCTATATTTTAAGCCAATTCTGTTTCTATTCCACAAATATTTTCTCAGTTACTAGAATGTACAGAGTGCTCTACTGTAACAGATATGAAGATTAAGAAACAGTCCCTACCCTTATATGGGTGTCCCAAAAGTCTTATTGTAGTCCAAAACTCTAATAAGCTGAAGTGATCTCATTTTAAGGGCAAGGGCGGCAGACTCTATTTACATGAGCTAACAGAAATAACTCACATTTTCTGGCTCCCTGTTAAGAGAAAGCGTTAAGGGGCAGGTGAGAAAGGGCATGCAGGTGACTTAGAAAACTAACAGCTCCCTCAGCCCTCGAAGGCCTGGGAATACACGATGTTGCTATTGAGAGTTTCTTAGTTCCTCACCCGTTAAGGTCTGGTTATAGGGAGCATTGGCGGCTGCCACACATTCTGTCCACATCTGACTCTGTTCATCATAAGACATCACAAAGAGGAAGTCACAGGCATCTGCGATTCCCTTGTAATTGTAGCATCTCTTGTCTATACAGTTTGGGGACCAGGCGACATCAAAAGTGACCTGTGGGGAAGAAACATGACTTGAGCATATTAAAAGGGGAGTCTGCATATTCTCTGGTGTGGCAAGGCAAGAGACGCCGATGCGTGGTTTGGTTTTCAGGCTAGACTGTGACCCAAAAAGCTGGAATTTATTTTACTTCATTTTTTCCTTATTTCAGATCAATAATAAATTTATACATAACTTTTCCAAGTTTACATGATTCTTGTTGTCTCCCTCCCCTCCTCTTCCCTCTCCCAGAGTTTACAAGCAATTCCACTGGATTTTTACATGTATTATCTCTCAAAACCTATTTCCATATTATTCATTTTTGTAAGAGAGTAATCTTATAAAACCAAAATCCAAATCATACACCCAAATAAACAAGTGATAAATCACATGTTTTCTTCTGGATTTCTACTCTCACAATTCTTTCTCTAGATGTGGATAGCATTCTTTCTCATAAGTCCTTTGGGATTTTCCTGGATCACTGCATTGCTGTTAGTAGAAAAGTCAATCACATTTGGCCATCCCACAATGTTTCAGTTACTGTATATAATGTTCTAGTTCTGCTCATTCCACTCCACATCAGTTCATGTAGGTCTTTCCAGTTCTTTCTGAAATCATCCTGTTCATCATTCCTCATAGGACAATAGTATTCCACCACCACAATTTGTTCAGCTATTCCACAATCTGGCGACACCCTGTCCTTTTCCAATTTTTTGACACCACAAAAAGCACAGCTATAAATATTTTTGTACAAACAGGTCTTTCCCGTTTTTTTCATCTCTTGGGATACAGGCCCAGTGGTGGTATGGCTGAATCAAAGGGCATGCATGCCAAAACAAACACAGGAATTATATGAACACAACTACAAAATACTTTCCACACAATTAAAACTAGATTTAAACAATTGGAAAAACATTAATTGCTCATGGATAGGATGAGCTAACAATAAAAACGACAATCCTACCCAAATTAATTTACTTATTTAGTGCCATACCTACCAAACTACCAAGAAACATTTTAACTGAATTAGAAAAAACTATAACAAATTTCATTTGGAAGAACAAAAGATCAAGAATATCAAATATCAATGAAAAAAAATGTGAAGGAGGGGGGCCTAGCAGTACCAGATCTTAAACTGTACTATAAAGCAGCAGTCATCAAAACGGCATGGTACTGGCTAAGAGACAGAAGGGAGGATCAATGGAATAGACTTGGGGTAAGTGACCTCAGTAAGACAGTGTATGATAAACCCAAAGAACCCAGCTTTGGGGACAAAAATCCACTATTTGACAAAAACTTATGGGAAAATTGGAAAACAGTATAGGAGAGATTAGTATAGGTTTAGTATAGGTTTAGATCAACATCTCATACCCTACACCAAGATAAATTTAGAATGGGTGAATGACTTGAATATAAAGAAACTATAAGGAAATTAGGTGAACACGGAATAGTATACCTGTCAGATCTTTGGGAAAGGAAAGATTTCAAAACCAAGCAAGAGTTAGAAAAAATTACAAAATGTAAAATAAATAGTTTTGATTACATTAAATTAAAAAGGTTTTGTACAAACAAAACCAATGCAACCAAAATTAAGCAACAAATTGGGAAAAAATATAACAAAAAACTCTGACAAAGGTCTAATTACTCAAATGTATAAGAAGCTAAATCAATTGTTCAAAAAAATTAAGCCATTCCCCAATTGATAAATGGGCAAGGGACATGAATAGGCAATTTTCAAATAAAGAAATCAAAACTATCAATAAGCACATGAAAGTGTTTTAAATCTCTTATAATTAAAGAAATGCAAATCAAAACAACTCTGAAGTACCAGACTGGCTAACATGACAGAAAGGAAAGTCATAAATGTTGGAGGGGATGTGGCAAAATTGGGACATTAATGTATTACTGGTGGAGTTGTGAACTGATCCAACCATTCTGGAGGGCAATTTGGAACTATGCCAAAGGGTGCTAAAAGACTGCCTGCCCTTTGATCCAGCCATACCACTGCTAGGTTTATACCCTAAAGAGATAATAGGAAAAAAGACTTGTACAAAAATATTTATAGCCACACTCTTTGTGTTGGCCAGAAACTGGAAAATGAGGGGATGCCCTTCGATTCAGGAATGGCTGAACAAATTGTGGTATATGCTGGTGATGGAATACTATTGGCTTAAAGGAATAATGAACTGGAGGAATTCCATGTGAACTGGAAAGACCTTCAGGAATTGATGCAGAGTGAAAGGAGCAGATCCAGGAGAACATTGTACACAGAGATTGATACATTGTGGTACAATTGAATGTAATAGACTTCTCTACTGGCAGCAATGCAATGACCAAGGACAATTCTGAGGGACTTATGAGAAAGAATTCTATCCACATCCAGAGAAAGAACTGTGGGAGCAGAAACACAGAAGAAAAACAACTGCTTGATCACACGGGTTGATGGGGATGTGATTGGGGATGTAGACTCTAAGCAATCACTCAAGTGCAAAAATCAACAAAGTCCTGATCAATGACACATGTAAAACCCAGTGGAATTGCACATTGGCTATGGGAGGGGGGGGTAAAAGGGGGAGAGGGAAAGAACATGAATCATGTAACCATGGAAAATTTTTCTTAATCTATAAAATAAAATATAAATTGTAAAAAAAATAAAAACAAAACCCTTTGGGCACAATTCCAAATTGTCTTCCAGAACAGTTGGATCAATTCACAAACAACAAGTCCTGCCTCCATCCCTGCAATCTGTTACATCCCATCCAACACTGATGAGCTCCCCACTGTGTGCCTCAACCCACCCTTCGGTTCAATTCACTTTTCCTTTGAGATTCCACTTGAACCTGAGATTGGAGCGCCCCAGACACAGAAAGTACCGCCTGGTTTGGCCCAATCAGACCCTGCCCCCAAGTGCCATGCTAGAGGTGCCACCTCTAGCCATCCTCGTTCACCCCTGGCTTTCTCTGCTCCACCACATTCCACACAGCGGCTCAACAGCATTCCTAAAACACCTTCTCACAAGTCTCCTTCCCCAGAATCTCCATCCTTGTACTCAGGTCCTCCCATGACGTGACCTAATGCCCTCCTCTCATCAGCCCTCAGCCCAGGCCCAGAGCCAGTGCTCCACATGGGGGGGGGGGAATCTCCCTCTAGGCCTTTGCTCCTGGGAGAGCCATTCTTTCATCTGTAAAATGGGGAGAACAGTACCCCCCCCCCCGCCCCATGGTGCCTGTGGCCTACATGGGAAGCCTCAGAAGCTGCAGGATGTTAGCTGCTGTCCTGGCAGAGCATCCAACCTTCAGGACTCGCTGCCCCAATGGGTCGTCAGACGCACATCCCCGGCCTCCTGAGCCGCATCTTAGTGAGTCCTTCTCATAGGCTCCTGAGGAGAGCACGCTCTGCATGTGTCATGCCTAGAGGACATGCTTCACTGCATGCTCACAATGATATTCCAGGGGAGGTGGGCAGGGAGAGAGCCGGGTAACACAGAGCAGGCCAGTCCCCCAGCATCCTCCCCCTGGGCCGAGGGAAAGCCTTCACCCGCAGGCAGGCCTCTGGCAGGGGCATTCATAACGACGACAATTATTAAAATAAACATGGAGAGAGGTTTTCAGGCCTGCAGAAAAGATCTGATCTTTCATGATGTCTTGCTAAGGAGGCGGCCCGAGTCTGTGCCTATGAGACACAGGCAGGTCCTGCAGGTCCCGTAGCTCTGAGGTCTACGAGGCAGGATTCAAATCTTGGTCTCCAGAACTTCCCCTTGAGCTCTCCATCGGCCATGCTCACCCCTGGACCCAGTGCCCCCTTGTTTTTCCTGACTACTCTCACTGCCCCCTCCGCCTTTGTCAGACTTTAAGTGAGAGATTCTAAAGATCACCCTGAAAAAAGGGAATGACTGTCTGGGCTTGACCTAAAGAATTGTTGCGTTTCAACTATGAAAGTAGGATTTGTGTTCACCTGGGATCCCTTGATTTCCCGATGGAAGGCTTCTGTAGTTTCTTTAACAAGAGCTGTCAAGGCATCATATTCAGGGGACCCCTCTTCAACAGCTTGTTCAATGTCAATATTAATTCCATCCATGTATTGTTTTTGGGCCAATTGGAGCTGTTCGGCTATCCAGGCTTCTCTGAAAGCAGGTTCAAGGATATTCTTCAAAGGGATATCTCCTATGGAAGAAATACATATTTATTCACAAAAGTTTCTCTCCTTAATGGCATCTGTTTTACAATCGTTAGAATCTTATGAAATCAAAGTCCTTTAAGGACACTCACAACATTCTGGAATAGCTATCCCCCTCTGAGAGTTCTCCACATGGAGAAATGATGTACCGAGAGAATAGAGCCTATATCTCATTAATTTACAAAATAACTCATCCAGACACTAAGCACAATTTAAAAACAGAGAAACTGTGGGCTAAGAGACTAGACAAAGGTTGTTATATTAATTAGGTACAGTCACAGTGCTCAGGATCATATAATGAGTTACACAATCCTTTAAAAGGATTCACATTTGTGAAATGAATCAGACAGTATCCTAGGAGAATTTTTATAATTATTGGAAACATTGGATAGTGAGAATAAAGAAAGAAAACTTAGAAAAGAGACAGGACTATAAAGACATAAGGAGAGGAAAAAAATTAGTTATACGAAGGTCAAAACAGTCTGTGATGCTTCAGTCTGTCTATGGATTCTATCCCGAGTCCCCTGTAAGACTGGTAACTAACTAACCTTTTAGGACGACCCTGGCCCCTTTTGAATGGGCAAAACACATAAGTTCTGGGTCGTATTTTCCAAAAGCTGCCACCGTTGTGATCTGAGACCAGTCATAAGATTTCCAGGATTTTCCTCCAATATCAAACACAAAAACCTGTCGAGACCAACAGAAAATCATAGAATTTAGCATGGAGAAATCTTGGAAATTCTCCTTCAACTCATCCCTAAGAACATCCCACAGAATGACATACTTAACAGTTTGTTGGTCTAGCCTTAGCTCAAAGACCTCCAAGGATGGGAAGCTATCCCCTCCCACCATAGTCCATTCCTCCTTTAGATAACTTGAATTGTTGGGAATCATCAAGCTTGATGAAGCCTAACCTGGTCTCTTCACTTTTTTTTTTTTTTTTTTTTTTTGCTTTATTCTCTCAGGTCAAATAGAGCAAATCTCATCTCTTTCCTACATGACTACCCTTCACATACTATCATCATGCCACCTTCCAACCCCCAAGTCTTCTCTTTTTCTGGGCTAAACATTCCCAATCCCTTCCACCAAACTTCAAAGATTCAAGGCCTTTCATTATCCTGGTTGCTCTTCTCTCGGTGGCCTCCAGCTTATCAATGTCCTTTAAAAACTATGGTATACAAAACTAGCAATCAATAAAGATATCATTCTTTAGACTATTAACTTATTATTTAAAATTAAACAATCCTCCAAATGTTATCTCATCAAGGTAGAATTCAGAAGACTTATTCCCTCATTTATTCCAGGTCACCAGGCCCATAATTGGCTGCCATATTCTATGCATGATTAACATTGAGCTTTCTTCTTACTCAAACCCTGAATATTTTTCAGGCAGCTTATTATGAACCATCTAACAATACTTGTGCCATCCATTATTACAAGTTCAAAGAATCAAATTCACAAACTCAAGAATTCACTTCTATCCTTGTTGGATCTAATCTAATTAATTATGGTCCAGGGTTCTAGCTTATTCTTTTTGGATCCTGTCATCTGGGAATCTGGTTTTCTCTCCCATGTTTGTTTCTCCTACCAATTTGAGGAGCGTGCCATTTTATCCAAGCCATTGATAACCTTTATAGTAGTTCTGAGGGACACTACCCTGAAGTCCCATTATGTT
Organism: Gracilinanus agilis; assembly: GCF_016433145.1. Classification (NCBI taxonomy): domain Eukaryota; kingdom Metazoa; phylum Chordata; class Mammalia; order Didelphimorphia; family Didelphidae; genus Gracilinanus; species Gracilinanus agilis. The sequence goes on along the minus strand of NC_058133.1, from coordinate 46,018,556 downwards.
CATATTGACCCTTTAATGACTATTCCTTGAGTCTGAATTATCATCTAATTCATATCCTTCCTCTGTTCTATAAGAATAGTGTGAGATACTTTAATATCAAATTCTTGGTTACAATTTAGGCTAACTATGCCTATAGCACCCCACCTCCGCATAGCTAATTCTATTATTTTATTTAATAATTCTATTTAAAATGGAAAGAAAGGTTAGTCTGGCAGAATCTGCTCCTGGCAAAGCCATGTGGACTCAGTAAGCATTGCTTCCTTTTCTAGGTATTCAGTAACCATCTCTTTAATGAGAATTTTCCTAGGAACTGAAGTCAAGCTTACCATAGAAAGTTACAGTGTGTTCTCTTTCTTTTTTTGAAAATTGGGAGAATAGTCACAGATTCTTTATAATTCAAACTTAAATAAAACTATTATGGTGAACCATTTTTTTTTAAGGTCCATTGTAGGGAATGAATTTAAGAGGTTAAATTTCTACCCCAAGGATCCATGATTTCCCTGGTGTGAGTACTCCCTCCACTGGCCACAATCTCTCACTGATTTAGTGGATGGTCTAGGCTATAAAGATTTATCACTCTATGGCCAACCAGGTGACCAGACTCTCCATTTTCAGCTAGGCTGGTCCTTAGATGACAGAGGTCCCTACTCCAAAAGTATAAACTTTAATTAAAAGAATATTGCTGTCCTTCTCAGTGGGTGGAGGGAAGGGATGGGAGAGCATTTAGAATTCAAAATTTAAAAAAATATATCTTACAAATAAATAATTGGGGAAAAAATAGCAGTACACTTTGATGACCAAGCTTCCAAAACCCAGGATTATCTAAGCTTGAGGTCATGACAGGAACTGAAGGTAGTACCTTAACAGAGGTAAAACTGCCCCCCCCCCCATCATGATAATAGAAGGTTGATAATTTTTAATCCAAAACTTAAAAAAAATTTTTTTAAACCTTTACCTTCTGTTTTAGAATCAATACTATGTATTAAGTGGTATTAAGTGGTAAGGGCTAGGCAATAAGGGTTAAGTGCCTTGCCCAGGGTCACAGAGGTGAGATTTGAACCCAAGACTTCTCATCTCTAGGCCTGGCTCTCAATCCACTTGGCCACTAGCTGCCCCCATTCCAAAACTTTTTTTTTTTTAATTTTAAACCCTTAACTTCTGTGTATTGACTTATAGGTGGAAGATTGGTAAGGGTAGGCAATGGGGGTCAAGTGACTTGCCCAGGGTCACACAGCTGGGAAGTGTCTGAGGCCGGATTTGAACCTAGGACCTCCTGTCTCTAGGCCTGACTCTCAATCCACTGAGCCACCCTGCTGCCCCCCCAAAACTTTTTTAAAAAATGTCTTGAGGTTGATTTTAACCTGGAAGGAGAAAGGATAGCACAAATGGGGTAAACATTGAATCTAATTCTGATACTAAAGGCTTCAAATTAAGAACCTAATAAGAACAAGTAATTTACCATAAACATAAATTTCATTTATTTTAATTATTCTTTTTCAGGAAGCCTGCAAATGCTGCTTAAATGAATGAAATGTGTTTTTGGGTCAGTGGCCTTTTAGCATCCTGGAAAAGTTACCCAGAAGGAGTTGATATCTGGGAAATTGACTTTATAGATCAACATCACTTAGCATTTAATAAAGCTGTGCTTCCCAGACTACAGCATTTCCAGTAATAGTTAAACATTCACCAACTCTTGTCTCTTAAGCAAGTTATAAAAATTTTGTTTACAGGTGATTTTAATGCCCATTGACAGAATCAATGTTCGGTAATGTCATATTAGATTACTTAGAAATAAGAATGGTACATCTCTACCCCAGGCTGTCCTTCAGACTTGGCCTTTCAACCTCAAGGAGAAAAATAACAAGTTACTGGTACCGGCTTCAAGGGTTTTAGAGAAAGTCCCATATTAGGCCCAGAGCTGGAAGGTATCTGAGAGATCCCTTCATCCAATGGCCTCGTCTTATGATGAGGAGACTTAGCCGGTTTAAAGGAGTAAAGTTTTCTGGCCTCGAGTCCCATATTCTATCACAAAAACCAGGGACCTGAACTTTGATCCCTTCTCTACATTGTCCTGTGGCGTCAACATCATAATCGATAAGGCTCGCTGCTTTAGTCCAAAGCTGAGCATACAGGGGAAGTGAGCTGGAGGGTAAAAGGGTGGGATTCCCAAAGACTCAGATAATGAGGCTGCTTCTCCTGGAATGAGTGCAGGGACATCCGAAAGCATAGGTCAGGATCAATGGGGAGGGGAAGCAGGGGGCAGAGAGAGCACTGGAGTTTGCTCCATGAACTAGGCCCTTGTTCTCTGAGTAACCCAGGTGGCAGAGGGAAGACACAAGCCCCTTCTCATTAGACAGGCAAAAGACCTGAATCTTTCTTCTTTGCAGGAACCCAAATGATTAAAGGTCTGCCAGGACACCCCCCTCCCCAAATCCCCAGGCTGAGAAAGATAAAGGAGGATTTCTGAAGACAACCGTTGTCCCTCCCCTCCCCCTATTGATTCTCTGTAGAGGAGGGTGTACTTTGGAGTCAGAAGACTGAGTTCAAGTTCAGCTGGGGTGGGGGGACCCCAAAGAAGTAACTTCTTTTTCACTCCGAGGCACAGATTTTTCCTCTTAATGAAACCACGGTGGCCAGCCTAGATGACCCAAGTTGTCTTTTCCAGGGCTGATCTGCCCAGGCTCTGGCTTTATCTGTATAATGACCCCTACAAAGGTCAGGCCCCTCCCTGGCACTCAGCTTCCTCATCTCCAAAGTAAAAAGTTCCATTTCAATAGTGGTTTCCGAGGGGTAGCTAGGTGGCTCAATGGATAGAGAATTTGGGCCTGAAGGTCCTGGTTTCGAATCCGATCTCAGGCACTTCCTAGCTGTGACCCTGAGCAAGTCACTTAAGCCCCGTTGTTTAGTCCCTTACCACTTTTCAGGCTCAGAACTAGTATACAGTACAGATTCTAAGACGGAAAGGAAGGGTTTACAGTAATAACAAGGGCATCCTGGGGTTGGATGGGGCGGGCGGGGTGGCCTCCGGTCTGTGCTCCTACGTTCTCTCCACCCTGCTCCGCGCCTCAGTCTCCTCCTCTGCAAAATGGGGGAGGAGTGGCTGGTTCCCAGCCCCAACTCTCTCACTGTCCCCCTCCTCCCCCGCGGCAGGTGTCCTCGCGGCTGACCTCGAAGTCTCTGCGGCCACGTACGGGGCTGCAGAGCGCGGGCTCCGCGCACGGGCAGGGCTCGGCGGTGGCGTTGGCCTCGACCTTGACGGCGGGGGCGGAGCAGCGGCCGGCGCGGGGTTGGCTCAGCAGCAGCACCGAGGCCAAGGCCAAGGCCAGGGCCAGGCCCCTCAAAGGCCGCGGTAACTTCCTGTAGTTCAGCAACATCCTCGTCCTCCTCTTCTAGACGCCCCCGACGACGCAGGGCAGTGCAAGAGCGAGAGAGCCGCCCAGCGTCCCGGGATAGTCACGTGAGGCCGAGGCCACGCCCTGGCCGCCCTTCCCCGCCGCCACCGCCCTTTGACCACCCCGCCCAGCTGCTCTCGGGCTCCGCCCTCACAACTTGTCCCGTCCCCAGCCAGGGCTTACCCATCCCATCAGGCCTCTCTTCCCGGCACGTGGCACCCCTTTTCGAGAGCAAAAGTTGCCTCAGAGCAGGCTCTGGCTGTTACTTCTTTCTGTGCTGGACCCATAAGAGGCGACTAATCAATGCCGATTGATCGATTGATTGGTTAATTGGACAAAGGGATCCTGTGGCCTCTCAGGGCCTCGTAATAGCCAACGGGGCTTTAAGGTTTGCAAAGTGCCTTAGGTGTAATAATAATAATAGGGGGCGGCGCTCTGTGGACTAGAGAGCCCGGACTGGAGACCGGAGGTCCTGGGTTCCGATAAGACCTCGGACGCCCGGTAGCTTGTGGGACCTTGTCAAGTCACTTAACCCCCATTGGCCCACCCTTACCGCCCATCTTCTTTGGAACTTGTATACAGCCGTAATTCTAAGACGGAAGTAAAAGTTTAAAAAAGAATAATAGTCAATAACTCTTGAGTGCTCACAGTGTGCCAAGCATTTGACCCTCTCAACCTGGGACATAAGTGCTGTTGTTATCTCCATCTGTTCTCCATTCTTGTCTGATGTTATGACCCCATTCGGGGTTTTCTTGGCGAAGATACAGAGTAGTTTGCCATTTCCTTCTCTGGCTTGTTGTACTGATGGGGAAACCGAGGCAGAAAGGAGGAATCGCCTTGTCTGGGGTCACACATTTCCTAATCCAGTTCCTTGTTCAAATGGAGAAACTGAGGCAGATGGGGGAAGTGACATGTCCAGGATAACACATTTCCTTCTCTAGCTTGTATAGATGAAGAAACTGAGGCAAACAGGATTAAGGGACTTGTCCAAGGTCCCACAGCTAGTAAGTATCTGAAGCCAGATTTGAATCCAGGAAGATGAGTCATCCTGACTCCAGAGCTAGTGCCCTGTACTCTATACCACCTAACTGCTCTATCCCCATTTTAAAATGAGGAAACTGAGGCAAACAGCAGTCAAGTATTTTGTCTAGGGTCACAGAGCTAGTAAGTGTCTGAGGCTGATTTTGAGCTTAGTCTTCCAGAGTTCAGGCTGGGCACTACAGCCACTGCCCCCATTAACTGTCCCTGGGGCCACAACCCTGTGAGGTGGGTGCATGTGTTATGCTCATTCTACTTATGAGGAAACTGAGGCAGATAGAAGTTATGTGACTTATCTGGATTTAGCAGCTAGTAAGTGTCTGAGTCAGATTTTAAACTTAGATCTTCCTTACTCCAAATCCAACTGTTTCTCAGCTTGGAGCTAGATGGAACTAAGGTAAGGCTATAGCCAAAATGGAACAGGTATTGGTCACTGACAACCCCCCCCCCCAACTCCCACCCCCCACTCCTCTGCAGAAACAATTGAGCCCTATCCCTAATTAGCAAGAATAATTAGTTAAAATAGGAAGAATACTTAAGATAGGAAGAAAAATTAATTAAAATAGGAATAATATTAAAATAGAAGAATAATTAATTAAAATAAGAAGAATAATTAATTAAAATAGGAAGAATAATAATATAGGAAGATTAGTTAAAATAGGAAGAATAATAAGAAAGGAAGCTACTGGTAAATGGTTTCCTTCTAAGTGGGTGACTCCATCTGAGTTTCTTCTCCTTAGCAGCCGGTATATGTTTGGGGAATAGGGGAGAAAGTGAGAAAAATCTATGGCCCTGTGCCCTTTACCTTGCTTCTCAAGAGGGGAGTAAGAGATGCATAGCCACCAACTCTCTGTACTTGGGGCCATCCTCTAAATCCATCGTTCAGAGGAAAATTAGACCCATATCGAGCATCTCACAGAACATCTTCTTACAGAAAGCTCACTTTACTGGCCCATTGTTGGTGCCAGCTCTAACCATTTCAAATCCATATCAACCCAGGGATCAGGCAACCTGGTCAGGTGAGGTGAAGACACACCTGGAAGAAATAGCAGACAGATATTGGAGCTGCTCCAGACTAGAAGGAACTAGCAGAAAGATGGCCCTAGGTCCTACCCCAAGGCTCTTCTTCTATTCCCTTAACTCCCTACCTATCCTGCTCCCATCAAAATTCCTTAGCTACAGTAAAGTGTGTTTTTCTTTCCATTCTATAAGAGGATCTGGAGCTTATTTTAAAATGAAACTGTCCATATATGGGTGTATTGCAACATGCTCCCACTTGGTCTTTCTGTCTAAAGAACATTCCCAGCCTTCGTTATTTCTTCCTATCTGGAATGTTCTTCTTCAAATCCTACTTATTCTGAAAATGGTTCCCCCTTTCCCCACCCAATTCCAAACCTCACTTCTCCAGTACACTCTGAAACCTCCTTTCTCTGAACTCATTTTTAAGCCTGGACTTCACAATTTAGCCCTTGTTTGCTAATGCAATGTATTTTAAGCTTTATTATTTTTAAATTTCATGGAGACTAATTGCTTTAAGAGATTAAAGCTTAAAATGGCACTAAGAGTTTTGGGACAAATATATTTACTTATGAGTGTGTGATATCTCCTGAATAGAACATAAGCTTGTTGAATGCGGACACTCATTTTTGTACTTGTATCCCTCAAGGCCTAGCACAGTGTCTGGTCTGTGAGTCAATAACAAATGCTTGTTGATGGTTTGAGGGGACAGTGATGACAGATTAGAGACAGAAGGCAAAAGTACTCAAGAAGAAACATTAAAATGAATAATGGAAAGAAAGCTGCTCATGGTAAGTAAGTTCAAGTCATCAGGCTCTGATGAGCATAATCTTTTGAAAGAACTGTTGTTATTCAGTCGTGTCTGATTCTGTGTGATCCCCAAATTAGAGTTTTCTTGGCGAAGATCCTGGAATGGTTTGCCATTTCCTTCTCCAGCTCACTTTACAGGTAAGGAAACTGAGGCAAAAAAGATGACGTGACTTGCCCAAGGTCACACAGCTAATGAGTGTCTGAGGTCAGATTTGAACTCAGGTCCTGACTCCTGGCTGAGCTCTCCATTCACTGTACCACCTTGTTGCCCTGAAAGAACAGGAAGGTATAATTTCTGAGCCCTCATCACTGTGTGTGAAAGGGCTAGATTTGAGTGTGGGTCACACCTGTTCCTGAGGACTGATGGATCACTTGAGCTCTGGTATTCTGAACAATAGTAGGGCCAGAGTGGATCAGGTGTGTCCACAGTAAGTCCAGCACCAAAATGGTGAGCTCTTTGGGAGTGGAGAGTCAATAGATTGTCTAAGGAAGGATGAACCTGCCCAGATCAGCAAATAGCATGATGTCAAAGCTTCTCTGTGAATCAGCTATAGAATAGGGCCTGTGAATGGCACCTGCACTTCTATTCTGGGTGAGGTGGGGAGATGAGGAAGGAAGGAAAGAAAGGAGGGAGAGAGGAAAGGAGGGAGGGAGGGAAAAGAGGGAGAGAGGGGAAAAGGGAGAAAGGAAGGAGGGAGAGAGGGAAGAGGGGAGTAAGGAAGGCAGGCAGACTGAAGAAAAGGACACAGAATTGGAGAAGAACATTATGTTCTGATATTCAGAAAAGGGAAGAGGGTGACTGCTGTAAATGATAAGCCAGTAAGCCTGATTTAAATCCCTGGCAAAATTTTGGAATGTGTTATTAAAGAGATGGTTAGTGACCATCTAGAAAAGGAAGCAGTTATCATCAAGAAACAGCATGGCTTCATCAAAAACAGGTTGTGCCAGATTAACCTTGTTTCCTTTTTCAAAAGGGCTATTAAACCTACTGATCCAGAAATTCTGTAGACACAATGTTCTAAATTTTAGCAAAACATTTGTCAAAGTTTCTCGTTGCTTTGGAAAAGATGGGAAGATCTGGGCTAGATAATAGGAGAATTAAATGGATTCATTATTGGATGAATGAACAAACCAAGCTTAATATCAGCTAGGCAGAATCTACAATAAAGAACTCTAGGAATCTGTGTGTAGCCTGATACTGTTTTTAACATTTTTTATTAATGACTTAGATAATGGCATACTTATTAATCATAATAATTCACATTAATATAGTTCTGGCATAAAAGCTAAAGACAGCTGCTTCTGAGATTCCCAGAGGCTCATGGTACCCACTCTTTCCAATTCTGTACCCAAACATTGGGATGTCTTCTGAGTTCAATGCTTGGCTTCTCAGTAAGCAAATTAGGTCCCCTTTGCTTCATTCTACTGTCACTTCAGATTTCCCAAGTTTAATATCTCTCTCTCTCTCTCTCTCTCTCTCTCTCTCTCTCTCTCTCTCTCTCTCTCTCTCTCTCTCTCTCTCTCTCT
>NC_058133.1:45989051-46010488 GCF_016433145.1 Gracilinanus agilis | reverse complement strand
CTCTCTCTCTCTCTCTCTCTCTCTCTCTCTCTCTCTCTCTCTCTCTCTCTCTCTCTCTCTTTCTCTCTCTCTCTCTTCCTCTCCCTCTCTGTCTCCCTCTCCTTCTCTCTCTCCCTCTTTCCCTTCCCCCCTCCCTCCCTCCTTCCCTCCATATATATGGAATTGCTAATTATGTGGGCTCAAAGTCAAAGGTTTTTCCAAACAATGAGACAGGAAGTGGGGTAAAAAAATGATATCCCAATATACAAAATCAGGTATGGAACAGATGAATTATTCCCACTCAGAAGAAGGAATGCTAAGTAACAAAGATCATAGAGTTATTACAATAGAATCCAGCCACTTATATTAGTATGATCAGTTTAGAGCCTAATATCTAGGTGTTTGCAAGACTTCTAAATTAGCCATTTTCCAGTTCACCTCTTCACCCATACCGTCAGTTCAAACTGCTAAGTGGAATCAAAACAGGGAAGCTGAGTGATGCAGTGGATGGAGCATTGGGCTTGGAGTCAGATCTGAGTTCAAATCTAGCCTCAGACACTTATTAGCTGTTTGATCCTGGGCAAGTCACCTCACCCTGTTTCCCTCAGTTTCCTCATCTGTAAAATGATCTGGAGAAGGAAATGGCAAACCAGTCCACTGTCTTTGCCAAGAAAACCCAAATGTTTTCTGGGAGCTTCCTGAAGTCAAAGCTTTCCTTGCCTCAAACCCAATCCTTTTATGGCTATGGTAATTGCAGTTTTTCTTACAGCCCAGAGCTTTTGTCTGGCTAGTTGGGTCCATTGTTTATTGGGCCCTGGTTCAGCCTTTATCCTCAGATAGGAAAGGATCCTTTCCTCCTGGTTTCCCTAACCTAACTTGAATCACATCTTGTCTCTTTAGAAGCTTTCCCCAAAAGATCCACCAGCTGGAGGCCATCTACTCCAGCTCAGCTCAGGGATGGATTAAATAGAGCCCAAACCAGGCAGAGTATATTTGCCTATGCAGCTCTCTGGAGGTAGGCAAAGAATATTTATTTATTCATTCTCTAAAGCTCATGGGGGCTGGGGGTGGGGGTGGGAGGGGAAGAAAGCCAGAATGCTTAAAGGGTACAAGGAAGGGCATTATATACAATGTGCTTTTGAAAAACAGTTTTGTAAATATGTATTATATAAAGATGCATAGGAATGTGCATGTGTGTACCTATACATATGTTTGTGTATACATATATGTGTGTGTGTGTCATCTTCACAACAACTTTGTAAAGCTTCATATTATTCCCATATTATGGATGAGGAAACAGCGTTGTGCCCACAGTCAAAATAGCTAATCCATCTATAGGTAGGATTCAAAGCTACATCTTCTTGACCCCAAACTTGGCATTCTGTCCATTATACCACACCATCTCCCGTGACATGCTTGTCAAATATGAAGATGGCTCCAATTAGGCAATGATAACTGATAGGTTAAATAACATTCAGGGTTCAAAAAAAGAGGTTGACAGGCTAGAAACACACCTAGTAAAATGAAATTTAGTAGTACTAGACTTAAAGTTGAGTTTTAAAAATTAACTTCAGAAGTGTCAGATGAAGGAGGCTTCATTAATTAATAATAATATTAAAATTAATAATAAAAATTAATAAAACTTAATAAAATTAATAATTACTGATAAAATTAATAGACTGAAAACTGAATGTGAATCAACCATACAATATGGCAGTCCAGAAAAAAAAAACTAGTAGAAAATCAGGCTGCAATAGGAAAGGCTTAGTATCAAGGGTCAGAGAGATAGTGTTCCTCTTGTACCTTGCCCTGATCAGACATAGCATACTCAGTTCTGGGTAGATGCCCCATTTTAGAAAGGCCATTGATAAATTGGAAAATATCCAAAAGAGACCAATGAGAATGGTAGAGGGTCTCAAGTTCCTGCCATGGGAGAATATACTGAAGGAACTAGGATTGTTTGGGAAGATGAGGTACATGATTTCTATAGTCAAGTTTTTGAAGACTGTCAGATGGAAAATCATTCCCAAGTGTTTTTCTTGGGTTTAGGGGCAGAAGGAGAAGCAATGGATGGAAGTTTCAAGGCAGCAAATTTGGAGTTAATATGAAGAAAAACTTATTAGAAATTAGAGATGTCCAAAAATAAAAATAGAGTGCCTTAGGAGGTTGTGGATTCATTCTCATTAGAACTTCAAGCAAAGTCTGAGTAATTTATCATGACTACAGAGAATAAACATTTATTAAGCACCTGCTATATGCCAGGCACTATACAATGCACTTAAGAAATATGATCTCATTTCTAACTGAGCAATATCTTTCCCATTTATGCCCATCTCTCTCTGGGCATGGCCACTACCCTAGTTCAATCCTCATTATTTCTTGACTGAACTATTGCAGTCTCCACCTAATTGAACTCCTTATTTCAAGTATCTAATCTCCCACTCTAGTGGGTTATTCACACAGGTTCTAAAGTATTTTCCTAAAGCACAAGTCTGATCATATCATCCCTTGGTCAATAAACTTCCAATGGCTCTCTGTTGCCTCTTAGATAAAACATATAACTCTTCTTGTTGTTTTTTAAAGCCTTTCACAACTGGCTCCAATTTACCTTTCCAACCTTATTCCATCCTCTTCTCTCTATACTCCGGAGTGCAGCCAAACTTTCCTTCTTACTGTTCCTCTAATAGGATACTCCATTTTCTGTCTCTATGCCTTTGTCCTGACTATACTGGCTCCTATACTGGCTCCCCACTTTCAGATCTCAGAACCCTTTTTTCCTTCATGAGTCAGTTCAAGTTACACATACATGAAGCCATTCTTAAACTTTTTAGAGGTTAGTACTCTCTTCCCTCAAAAAAATACTTATAACAGTAAAAAAGGCCAGTCAGTAAAGGATGTTTATAGAAGGGAGACAGAGAAAGTCTATGTGGTGAGTCTCTCTTCCAGCACTCCACTGGGGCTGAATATACACTGAGAGACTTTAAGGGGGTGTCACCCCCAAACTGGGTGACCTGCCACCCCACAGGAGCTGGGGGGAAGGCTTCGCTATAAGATGAGGTAGAGGGTGCCCCAGTCCAATCCTGAATGAGGACAAGGTTCACACAAACCTCCCCTCAATCAGTTAAATTCACAGCGGGTGATCTGGCTTCAAGATGGAGGCAGCCAGATTAAGCTGTGGTTCCCCTCTCTCATGTTGTCTCTCAGGCACACTGGAATGCTATCTGACTGTTGAATGGCTTTTTATTATTCACAAATCAGGGATTGGAGAAAGGGGTGAAGGGCAGAGGGATTTTGGGGTGCCCTCTTCACTATTCCTATGGGGTCCATCACTTAGGTGGGAACCTTAGTGGTTCCCACTCCTAAGCTTCTCCCCTCGCCCCTCACCCCTTCTCCTTCTCCTTCTATTTCTATTTCTATTTCTATTTCTATTTTTCTGTTTCTGTCCTTTTCTATAATTGTAAGTTTTGACTGAAAAGGATCTCTCAGCAAGGTTGAGTAATGGGTGAAGGAGACTAAGAGAATTGCTCCCAAAATGGATTCCAAAAACTTAGCTGTCTTGATGATTGAAGTCTTGATGGGTGAGATGTGATGGAATGGCTTTTATCAGGAAATCAGGGTTTCAGTTTCCAAAAGAAAGGTCCTCAGGAAGCCCTCAGGACTGGATCGGAACTGGGATGTCCTCCTCCTCTCTCCTCCTAGTCTTCTGCCCAAAGACCTCTCCTCTCCCTTGGAGCAAAATCCCAGAATCCTCTCTGGTCTCAACTGTCAGCAACTGTCAGCACTGCCTACACTGGCTCCTTTGGTCCCATCCCCCTTGCACAAATCTCATCCTTACATACTTTGCATTTATCTTTATATATTCTATGTCCAAACCCATAGGTATATGTGTGTATATATACATACATATTTGTTGCCTCGCTGATATAATATGAGCTCCTTGAGGACAGCGACATTCATTTTTGACTTTGTGATCCTAGGTTCTAGCACATTCCCAATTTCTTTTCTAGAAATTGGCACATATTTGGTAGTTAATAAGTGCTTGTCAAATCATTCTCTGCAGAGAACTATTGTGTTGTGGGCACAGAAGATGCCCAAGTCACCCAGTCCCTTTTTATCTATACAGAATGGCACTATCTTCATCACTGATACAGTAAGCTGGAGCACCCTAGAAAACACTTTGGAATCAGAGGAGGAGGCAAAATACTTTTTGCTCCCCTGATTCCTCTGAGAGGTGGCATGATATTGTGTATAGAGTGCTGGAACAGAAGTCAGAAAAAGTTGAGTTTATATCTTATCTGATACTAACTGTTGAATCCTAGAGAAATCACTTAGTCTCTCCAAGCCTCAATTTCCTCATTTGTAAAACAGAATTTCTAATATTTGTGGCTTTATATTTGTAGGGTGGTTCATAGGACCATCAATTTAGAGCCAGAAGGTCTAAAGAGAGGTCATCAAAATTCAACTTCCTTATTTTTAAAGTGAAGTAACTAGGGCTCAAGGGACAGCTCTGGACACAGTGTATAAAGGGCTGGGGCTGGAGTCAGGAAGACTCATCTTCCAGAGTTCAAATCTGACCTCAAGCCATTTAGCTGTGTGACCCTGGGCAAGTCACTTAAGCTTGTTTACCTTGGTTTCCTCCTTTGGAATATTAGCTGGAGAAGAAAATGGCAAAACACTCCACTATACTTGCCAAGAAAACCCCAAATGGGATCACAAAGAATCACACATGATTGAAACAGCTAAATGAAAACACCACCAAGGCTCAGAGGGTTTAAGTAACTACCTAGGATTACACAGCTAATGAGTCAGGGTTGCCAGGTTCAAATGGTATAATGTATATAAAGCACTTCAGAAACACAAAAGTGCTATATCTGTGATTGTATTATCTCCTCAGTAGAATTTAATGCTTTGGAGGTAAGAATGATTTAATTTTTATCTTTGTATTCCTAGCACCAAGCACAATGCCTGGCACAGAGTAGATACATAATAAAATCTCAAATGATTGATTGCTATATTGAAATGAGATATTATATGCCAAGCATTATGTGTCAGATATCATTATTATTATTATTATTTGCCCACAATAATTTACATTGTGGAAATAAATGCATTCCAATGTCTTTTAAAATTCAATTTATCTTAGAGAAATGCAAATCAAAACAACTCTGAGGTACCAGCTCACACCTAGCAGTTTAGCTAATGTGACAACAAAGGAAAGTGGTAAATGTTGGAGGGGATATAGCAGAATAGATACTATTAATACATTGCTGGTGGAGTTGTAAATTGATCCATCCATTCTGGATGGCAATTTGGAACTATGCGCAAAGAGCGATAAAAGGCTGCCTGCCCTTTGATCCAGCCATACCACTGTTGGATTTGTACCCCAAAGGGATAATAAGGAAAAAGACTTGTACAAAAATATTAATAACTGCACTCTTTGTGGTGGCAAAAAATTGGAAAACAAGAGGATGCCCTTCGATTGGTGAATGGCTGAACAAATTGTGGTATATGATGGTGATGGAATACTATTGTGCTAAAAGGAATAATGAACTGGAGGAATTCCATGTGAACTGGAAAGACCTCCAGGAATTGATGCAGAGTGAAAGGAGCAGAGCCAGAAGAACATTGTACACAGAGACTGATACACTATGGTAAAATAGAATATAATGGACTTCTGTACTAGCAGCAATGCAATGAATCAGAACAATTTTGAGGGACTTATGAGAAAGAACGCTATTCACATTCAAGGAAGAACTCTGGGTGAAGAAACACAGATGATAAACAACTCCTTGACCACATGGGTTGAGGGTGATATGATTTGGGATGTAAACTCTAAACAACCACCCTAGTGCAACTATCAATAATATGGAAATAGGTCTTGATTAATGGCACATGTAAAACCCAGTGGAATTGCACATTGGCTACTGTGGTGGGAGGGGAGGGGAGGGAAAGAACATGAATCATGTAACCATTAAAAATATTCTAAAAAAATAAAAAAATAAAATCCTCAACAACAACAACAACAAAATTCAATTTATTGTGTTGTACACAGTTAAGGCCATTATTTTCCAAAATCTCTAATTCTGTTGATATAGGAAAATGACTCATGTTTTCACATTCTCAAAAAGTAAGCAATGTTTGTGACTGCCTAGTTAAAAAGAAAAAATCCAATAGAATCAGATTCCCAGAATCAGTTCTGTAAATGAGTTTTGTCCTCCGTGTTGCATTTTAGGACAAGAACAGCCTGTCTGTACAGAGATTGAGTTTTGACCCAAACATTAAATTTCTGCTCCTGATTGTTCTGTTTGTCAAGAATAGCTTTGGATCCTAGAAAAGAAGGCAAGAAGAAATACAAGATCTGAGTAAGTTTAATCCTTCTTCTATATGATGACCAGTCATCCTTTCAAATATTTGAAGACCACGATCATGTCATCCCTGTTTTCTCTGCCCTCATGCCAAATGGGCCCAATTATTTCCATTGATCTTCTTGTAGCATGCTCTAGCATCTCTTCACTGTCAAGATTCTACTTCCTCTAGGAAACCATTCTTGATTTCTCCCCCTCCCCATCAATATCAACCATTCCTCTTGGATCTCACGTAGCACTCTGTTTTCTAATTCTTTAATATACTTATGGAACTATTGAGTGCTGGCACTCTCTGTGTTTATCCTCTATCCGCCTTCTATAATGTAAACTCCATTTAGAAGTCTGATATTTTAAATGCATTACATTGCATCTTGTTAGATTCAGCCTCTCCAACTGAAAAGGGAGAATTGAGTTCATTCATAGATATTAAGCCTTAATCAAATTCTGTTTATTTTACTTTGAGAAACACTTAGAAAGTACATCAATGAAATAGGAACATAGTTAATTCCCATACTTAAAAAAATAACCTTTGTTCAACACTAGCAAGGCTCTCTAAGGGTATACTTTATGTATGCTTACCAGCTGCTAGACAATGAAAGCCCACAGAGACCAGGGCAGTTTTCATGGACAACCACCAATGCTGCCGAGCCAAAACCAGCTGAACTGACAAGCACATCACAGCTTTCTTTTCATATCCAATAATAATTTTCTCAATCTTTATGATTTTTCAGAATAGACCACATAATAAAAATCATGATTACTGTACATTGTGTACTTTCTTTCTTCTTTCTCCAAACACATTTTACTTGATTCTCCTTTATTCTTATTGGGTTTTTAAGCACAAAAATGGAAGCCTTTGGATTAGCATGATGTGGCTGAATTCTTGTATGACTCTTTTGGTACACAAAGGTGAGTGTGCTCAAAGTAAGGGTCTGAAGGGCTAATTGGCTCCCCTGAGTTGGTCACTTTTTTGTAGTGAACTGTCCATAGCCCATGGTTAGTTTCCACATGTTATGATCGAAATCTCTTTGGCTTAGTGGAAAAAAAAGTATGATCCAGAAAACAAATGTGTACAATGATACTGATTTTGTTTCCCTCAATGGGTCATTCCAAGAAAGATGAAATCTCGAGCATGAAAATCCATTATCCAAACCATACCCAAAAGAGACTCCCTTCTACATCCCATATTAAAAGTGGTCATCTGGGCTTTTTTTTGAAGAACCTCAAGAAAGAAGGATGATGGAGTGGATAGAATGTTGAATTTGGAACCAAGAAGACCTGGGTTCAAATGCCATCTCAGATGCTAGTTGTGAATGACCATGGACAAGTCACTTAATAAGTCTATTCTTTATATGAATACTGAGAATATTATATTCAGTGGTCTTTAAGGGTACTTTCAGCTCTAAATCTATGATCCCATGACATCTCAAGGCAGGTGATTCCATTTTGGCATCACTCTATTGTTCTCAATTTCCTTTTTTTATTATGAATTTAGGCAGCCAACAAGAATCTTCTCCTATTTTTTCCTTCTATTAATTTTACTTCTTTGCAACTTTCATTCATTATTCCTAGTTCTTCACTTTGAAGTCAAATAGAATAAGAACAGATTGAGAACCACCTTCATATGACAGCCTTTGGGATACTTGAAGACAGCTACTGCATTCTATGTATCTGTTCTCTCCTGCCCCTTGTCTCATCTCCCAATTCTGTCAGCTCTCCTATGGCATGGACTCAAAGTCCATCACTGTTTTGGTTGCTTTCCTCTGCATATTCTTCAGTTTTTTAATGTCTATCCTAAAATGTGGTACTTGGAACTAAACCTAATACTCTTATTTGTCAAAAGCATCATGGTAGACAGGTCAGAAGACTGGCCATTAGTCCTGGCTCCACCGTTTACTAACAAGATGACTTTGGAGGAGTCACTTATGACCTTGCTAGTCTAGAGTATGCATCTCTGTAAAGTGAGAACAATAATGCCTGCAATGTCTGTCTCCCACACAGAATTGTTGTAAGTAGTATCCAGAACCTAATGTGAAAATACATTATGTATCCTCTGCCATGGAAGGAACTGATGGTATCTGAATGCAGAGTGAAGCATACTATTCTTCACTTTATTTCTTCCATGAGTTTTTCTCTAGTGTAAGTGATGTATCTTCTTTCACAACACGTGGAACGTGGAAATATGTATTGTATGATAACACATATACAACCTCTGACATATTACCTGCCATCTTGGGGAGGAGGGAGTAGAGGGAAGGAAGGAGAGAACATGGTTTGCAAAATGTCAGAAAATAATTATTAAAAATTATATCAACATGCAATCTTGAAAAAAATTTTAATAAAAAAGAAAATGTTATGTTAAGTGCTATACATACTTAAGCTAGTATTATTAAATTTCTGGCATTTTAGGATGGGCAGTTTAGGAGTTGAATCCTGGCCCTTACACTTACTATCTTTGGGATCTTAAGGAAGTCACAAACCTTCCTGAGCCTCAATTTCCTTATCTATAAAAAATAAGGGGGTTGACCTTTAACATCCCTTCAGGCTTACAGTATGATGCTCTGAATACACAAAAGACATTCAATAAATACTCATTGCTTGTGTCAGGACGAAATAAGGTAAAAACCTGTTTCCTGCTCTCAAGGAGGTCATATTGTAATGGAGGAGATAATATGCAGACATCAGTGTCCATACAAGACATGCACAATGGAGGGAAGGTCATCTTTATTTTTTTTCATTTTATATGATTAATTAAGAGAATGTTTCCATGGTTACATGATTCATGTTTTTTCTTTCCCCTCCTCTCACCCCCCTCCCATAGCCAATGCACAATTCCACTGGGTTTTACATGTGTCATTGATCAAGACCTATTTCCATATTATTGATAGTTGCAGTAGGGTGATCGCTTAGAGTCTACATCCCCAATCATATCCCCATCGACCAATGTGGTCAAGCAGTTGTTTTTCTTCTGTGTTTCTACTCCCAGAGTTCTTTCTCTAGATTTGGATAGCATCTTACTCCTAAGTTTCTCTGGATTGTTCTGGATTATTGCATTGCTGTTAGTAGAGAAGTCCACTACATTAGATTTTACCACAGTGTATACTGTTCTTCTGGCTCTGCTCCTTTCACTCTGCATCAATTACTGGAGGTCTTTCCAGTTCACATGGAATTCCTTCAGTTCATTATTCCTTTGAGCACAATAGTATTCCATCACCAACAGACACCATAATTTGTTCAACCATTCCCCATCAAAGGACATTCCCTCATTTTCCAATTTTTGGCCACCACAAAGAGTGCAGTTATTAATATTTTTGTACAAGTCTTTTTCCTTATTATCTCACTGGGGTATAAACCCAGCAGTGGTATGGCTGGATGAAAGGGCAGACAGTCTTTTAAAGCTCTTTGATCATAGATCCAAAGTGCCATCCAGAATGGTTAGATCAAATCACAATTCCACCAACCAATGCATTAATATTTTGCCACATCTCCTCCAACATTAATTACTTTTCTTTGCTGTCATGTTAGCCAATCTGCTAGGTGTGAGGTGGTACATAAAGTTGTTTTGATTTTCATTTCTCTGATTTTAAGAGATTTAGAACACTTTCTCGTGTGCTTATTGATAGTTTTGATTTCTTTATCTGAAAATTGCCTATTCATGTCCCTTGCCCATTTATCAACTGGGAAATGGTTTGATGTTGTTATACAATTGATTTAGCTACTTGTATATTTGCTTAAATAGACCTTTGTCAGAGGTTTTCGTTATAAAGATTTTTTCCCAATTTGTTGCTTCCCTTCTAATTTTGGTTGCATTGATTTTGCTTGTACAAAACCTTTTTAATTTAATGTAGTCAAAATTATTCATTTTACATTTTGTAATTTTTTCTAACTCTTGCCTGGTTTTGAAATCTTTCCTTTCCCAAAGATCTGACAGGTATTCTGTGTTCACCTAATTTACTTACACTTTCCTTCTTTATATTCAAGTCATTCACCCATTCTAAATTTATCTTGGTGTAGAGTATGAGATCTTGATCTAAACCTAATCTCTCCCATATTGTTTTCCAATTTTCCCAGCAGTTTTTGTCAAATAGTGGATTTTTGTCCCAAAAGCTGGGTTCTTTGGGTTATCTTTACCGATACTGTCTTACTAAGGTCATTTACCCCAAGTCTATTCCACTGATCCTCCCTTCTGTCTCTTAGCCAGTACCATATTGTTTTGACGACCTCTGCTTTATAGTACAGTTTAAGATCTGATACGGCTGGGCCACCATCTTTCACATTTTTTTAATTGATATTTCATATTCTTGATATTTTGTTCTTCCAAATGAACTTTGTTATAGCTTTTCCTAATTCAGTTTTTTTAAACCCTTACCTTCTGTCTTGGAGTCAATACTGTGTATTGGCTTCAAGGCAGAAGAGTGGTAAGGGTAGGCAATGGGGGGTCAAGTAACTTGCCCAGGGTCACACAGCTGGGAAGTCCTAATTCAGTTTTAATTGTATGGAAAGTGTTTTGTAGTTGTGTTCATATAATTCCTGTGTTTTCTTGACAAATAGATTCCTAGGTATTTTTTTTAAACCCTTAACTTCTGTGTATTGGCTCCTAGGTGGAAGAGTGGTAAGGGTGGGCAATGGGGGTCAAGTGACTTGTCTAGGGTCACACAGCTGGGAAGTGTCTGAGGCTGGATTTGAACCTAGGACCTCCCATCTCTAGGCCTGGCTCTCAATCCACTGAGCTACCCAGCTGCCCCCTTTCCAATTAATTTTTGATTTACCTCTCCATGTACCCTTATTATTATTTTTATTGCATTATAATCAGAAAAGGTTGCATTTATTATTTCTTCTCCTTTGCACTTGTTTGCCATGTTTTTATGCCCTAGTACATGGTCAATCTTTATGAATGTACCATGTGCTCCTGAAAAGCAGATGTATTCCTTTTTGTCCCTATTTATTTTTTACCACATATCTATTAACTCTAATTTTTCAAAGATTTCATTCCCATCTCTTACTTCTTTCTTATTTATTTTTTGGTTTGACTTATCTAGATCTGATAGAGAATGGTTCAGGTTTACCCACTAGTATAGTTTTACTATCTCTTTCCTCCTTAAGCTTCACTAGTTTCTCCTTTAGAAATTTGGATGATATACCATTTGGTTCATACATGTCAAATACTGATATTTCCTCATTGCCTATACTGCCTTTTATCAGGATGTAATTACTTTCCCTATCTCTTTTAATCAGATCTATTTTTAGTTTGGCTGTCAGATATCATGATTGTAATGCCTGCCTTTTTTTTCTCAGTGATGCCCAATTTTTCTCTAGCCTTTGTAATCAAGAAATAATAGGCTATGAGGCTTATAATAGAAGGGCCTGGGTGGTACCAGCTGAGTCTACTAGACAGGGAGACTATAACTTCAGTACAGGTTATTTTGGGTCAGCCAAGGTTGTGTGAGCCTGGGCTGAGATGTTTCAGTCAGTCTCCCTGTTGTCTCTAAGCTCCTTTGAGGTGAGGAGTGAGGAGCCCCTCCCTCCTGGTAAGAAACTGAAACCAACAGGAAGTGAACCTAGCAAGATGGATGCCTGGTTTAGCCTCTCAGGAAACAAAGAATAGCTATCTTTCCCTCTTCAGCCCTGGCCCTAGTTAATGATATAAATAAATCAACTGAAGTCTTTGAATAAAGGCCAAGGGGTTTATTAAATGCAAGGGTAAGCTGAGGGAAGAGGGTTAAGGTCTGGGAAACTGTTGCTAAGGGTGAAGGCCAGTGCTGGCAGAGGGTCTCAGGAGGTAGGGTCAGGCTGAGGGAACCAGCTCCTCAGCCAGGGATAAATTCCACTGCCCTGATGTAGAGTGGTCTAGCAGGTTAACAAATGAGGATAATGGCTTGGTTTAGGGTGTCCCTGCCTGCCTAAGTAAACTAATTCCCCATGTTCCACCACCCTTTCTCCCAGGACCCAAGGGGATAGCTGGATGTCTGGGTCAGGTCAAGGAAATCAGAACCCTACAGTTAGTACTCCAGGGATATTTATAGTGTCAGCTCCAATGATCTGGCTGTGAGACCAGGGACTGGCTGGGTCAACATTCCATTTCCCTAACTGCCAGGATTGCTTCTGGTGATTTTGCAAATGCAAGAGATTCTTGCAGCAATCTTGCATTACACCTTTTATCTTTACCCTGTTTGTGTCTAACTACCTCATGTGTGTTTCTTGTAGACAACATATGGTAGGATTTTGATGTCTAATTCACTCTGCCATTTGCTTCTGTTTTATGGGTGAGTTCCTCCCATTCACATTCAGAGTTATGATTACTACCTGTGTATTCCCCAACATTTTGATTTCCTCTCCTAGTCCTGCCCTTTCTTCTTTAGCTATTTCCTTCTACACCAGTGGTTTGCTTTTAATCAGCCCCCTTTATCCCCACCTTTATTTTACTTCCCTTTTCACCCCCTCCCTTTTTATTCCTCTTATTTTTAGTGTCTATTAAATTCCCTCCCCACTCTCTTTCCCTTCCTTTTTGTACTCCCTGCCCCACTCCCATGCTTGTTTT
Organism: Gracilinanus agilis; assembly: GCF_016433145.1. Classification (NCBI taxonomy): domain Eukaryota; kingdom Metazoa; phylum Chordata; class Mammalia; order Didelphimorphia; family Didelphidae; genus Gracilinanus; species Gracilinanus agilis. The sequence continues at coordinate 45,997,606 of NC_058133.1, read as the reverse complement.
TCCCCTCTCAACTTCCCTATAGGGTAAGATAGATTTTGATATTCCAGTGGATCTAGAAGCTCTTCCCTCTCAGAACTGATTCTACTGAGAATAAGGTTTGATTATTACCTATTAGCACTCTCTTCCTCTCCTTCTTATAATAGTATTCTTCCCCACCCCCTGCCATGTACCTCGTTGTATGGTATAGATTATCCTAATTTCTCATTCCTTCAAGTTTCTCTTGGTGCCATATTCTATTCCCCCCTTTTCTTTTTTTGCATATCATCTTTAACCACTTAGTACCCCAATCTCTACCTATGAATAATTCTTCTAACATTATAAGAGTCAATACAATTTTTGAGAGTTCCAAATAACATTTCCCCGTATAGGAATATAAACTATTTGACCTTATTGAAGTCCTTGAAAAAAAATTTTTTTTTAAATCTCCCCCTCTTTCTTATTTACCTTTTCATGTTTCTCTTGATTTTTGTATTTGGATATCAAATTTTCCATTTAGTTGTGGTCTTTTCTTTACAAATATTTGGAAATCTTCTATCTTGTTGAATGTCCATACTTTCCCCTGGAAGTAGGAATTGATGGGTAGGGGATCCTTGGTTGTAGACCCAATTCTCTTGTCTTTGTGAATACCATATTCTAAGCCTTGCAGTCTTTTAGTGTGGGGGCTGCCAGATCTTGTGTAATCTGATTAGTGCTCCTTGATATCTGAATTGTCTCTTTCTGGCTTGTAATATTTTCTCTTTAGCTTGGAAGCTCTTGAATTTGGCAATTACATTCCTGGGAGTTGTCTTTTGAGGATTTAATGTAGAGAGTGATCTATGGATTCTTTCGATGTCTATTTTGCCCTCTTGTTGAAGAACATCAGAGTAGTTTTCTTGAATAATTTCTTGTAGTATGATGTCAAGATTTCTGTTTTTTTCTAGATTTTCAAGTAAACCAATGATTCTCAAATTGTTCTAGATCAGTTTTCTAGATCAGTCATTTTCTCAGGGAGATATTTCATGTTTCCTTCTATTTTGTCATTCTTTTGACTTTGCTTCATTAATTTTTGTTGTCTTATGAGATAATTAGCTTCTATTTGTCCAATTCTGGTCTTTAAAGACTGGTTTTCAGCAATAATTTTTTGATTTTCCTTTTTGGTTTGGTCTATCCTGCTCTTCATGTCTTCCAGTAGGTCATGTCTGGTCTTCAATTTGCTTGACATTTCATTTGATTTCTGGCCTTCTTTATCCACATGGGAGATTCTGTCTTTTAAAATGTCATTTTCTTTTTGAACTATTACCCCTTTTCTTGCCAAGTTTCTTCTTTCTCATAATCTCTAATTTGAGCTCCTCAAGAGCTTGTTACCAATTTGCATTTTTTTTGAAGATTTGGATATGTTTACTTGTTTGTCATCTTCTGCTATCTCCTCTTTAGTTTGGAATTTTTCTGCATAAAAATTATCGAGGGTTGAGATTTTCTTCTTTTTTTTTTGGTGGTTATGGGTTGTAGTTCTTGGGTGTTGTTGACCATTGGTTTGTTCCTTCCCAGTCAGAAGTCTGAGTGAGAAAGGTGGGTGATCTTTGTATTGAGCTCCAGAGAGGTTTTTGCCCTGAGGCTATTTTTTGAGTCTACCCAGCAGAGTCTGCTGTGTGCAGTCCTATGCTCTCTCTGCACCCAAGCTCCACATTCCTCAGCCTCCTGGGGTCCCAAGTCTTGCTGCTCATAGGGGTAAGTCTGTGGTGTCCTTAGCCAGCCCCAAGGACCTAAAGGTTGCCCCACACTTGCTCTGACTCTGGCACCATAGGTGGAGTGGGGAAGAGGTGATGAGCTTTTGTTTTGGTGGGCGTGATTTTGCCCCCTTTTTAGTCTGAAAATGTCCAAATCTCTGCTTACCTTCAATGCTGTGCCCTATAGTGGAGTCCCTTCACTTATCTGATTTTGTTTTTTTCCTTTTGAAGCACTTTATATCCATCAGTGGAGAGGAGAGGAAGAGCCTTGCTTCTACTCTGGGGCCTTCTTAACCCAGAAGAGAAGATCATCTTTAGAAGGAAGGCAAGACATATGCAATGGAGGGAAGGTCATCTTTAGAAGGAAGGCAGTAGCAATGAGAAAAGCCAAATGAGATAATGTACTATATAATGTAAGCCATTCTTATGACTGTGTTTTTAGGGTTAATTTGTAGGCTTAAAGTGAAGGGAGGTCAAAGGTAAAATATGTCTGGATTTGGGGGATTTTAGAAATAGACATCAACTTTTTGGGTAGGACTGTGCCCTTTCTATACAAGTAAAAGTTAAAACTTACCCCACATAATTTAGATTCAGAAAACCTGCTTTTGAGTTCAAGTTTAAGATCAGAAGTGTTTTTTTTTCCAATGGCACTTACCTGGGGGAAATATTGTTGAGTTGTTTCAGTCATGTCCAACTCTTTGTGACCCCATTTTCGAGTTTTCTTGGCAAAGATACTGGACTGGTTTGCCATTTCCTTCTCCAGATCATTTTTCAGATGAGAAAACTAAAGCAAACAGGCTTAAATGACTTGCCACAGGTGACTGGCTAATAAGTGTGTGAGGTTGGATTCAAACTCATGAAGATGAGTCTTCCTAACTCCAAGCCCAGAGCTATATCCATTGTGCCACCTAGTAATCTTGCATATTTGCTTGACTCAAGTCAATTCATTATATTATTCTCTCTTTCAGTCAGTATTTCTGATCTGAAAGGACCTTGGACACTACAGTCTCCATGAGGACCCCAGTGGTTACGTTGTAGACAGTGGTCTGTAGATAAGGCATGAGGTCCTGTTGGCCTGTGGACTTTGTTTGGACCAGATCTGACATTTCCTTATAATGGCAAATTCCCTTTACCAAAGAAGACTGGGCTCTGCTCAGCAAGTTTCAGAGAGTTCTCTGGTGCCTTGAGCTAGGCTAACAGCCAGCATTTTTAAAGTGCTTTGAGATTCATACAACACTTTGCCTGTCATCTCACTTGATCTTTGTGAGAACTCTTGGAAATAGGTCCTGTTATTTTACAGATGAAACAACAGAGGCAGAGAAAGATGGCTTGCCAAGGATCTGACAGCTGTTAAGTGCCTAAGGCAGGATTCAAACTCAGGTCTTCCTGACCTCAAGCCCAGGATATTACCCACTGCACCACCATATTTGTAATAGCCAGCAATAGTACAACACTTTAAGGTTTGTAAAACATTCTTTAAATATTATCTCATTTGAGCCTCACAACAACCCTGGGAGGCAGATGCTATTATAACTTACAGGTGAGGAAACTGAGGCAAGCAGAGGCTAAGGGACTTTCCTGGGGTCCTGTGGTTAGTACCAGAAGGATGGTTTCCCCAGGTCTTCCTAACCCTAAATTAGGGAGCGCTCTGTCCTCCTCACCAATAGCTGACAGTATGTCAGAGATGCTCCTTAAAAGCCAGCTTTTCCTCCCCTTACGGCTGGCACTCTGCTTCCTGCTGCCCACTGCTGCCCAGGCTATTGTTGCCAGCAGGGAGTTCCTCAAAGTACTATATGGACGTATTAATTTTTTAGCAAAACTGTTATCCTGGCCCTGGCCTGGGTATTCTTGGTTGAGCAATGTCTCAGATAAAACAAACAGGAAAAAAAAAAAAAGGATTTGCCCCATAACCAAATCACAGGTATCATCTGCCAAGATCTAAGGGCAAGCAAAGCTTAATGTAGCTGTAGCTGGATCCCCATTGGGAATCTTGATTCTCATTTACTTTGTGCATCAGAATTGCCACACAAACCATTTGTTTTTCTCGCTTTCTGGAAGAAAGTTAGAGCTGTGTGATTTTTTTTTTAAATAAGAAAGAAAAGGCAAAGACAAAGTTAATTGAATTGTGTGTTGCACTAATAGGACAAAGAGTCCTGAGAAGAAAGGAATAAATAAATAAATACCTTGTACGGTATGTGGTTTCATGATTAAAAAACAACTTTATTAATTCCATAGTCTGGTGGTATTAGCGTGAGAATGTTTTCTCCTTCTCAATCAACACAGATGTCTGTGATTTAAAAATAAATGTTGGTGTTAATAATCTGTAATGGTCTAATAGTCTCTTAAGAATATAATTTGTTGTTTTGTCATTTCAGTCATACCCAGTGCTTTGTGACCCCATTTGGGGTTTTCTTGGCAAAGATACTGGAGTGGTTTGCCATTTCCTTCTCCGGCTCATTTAGCAGATGAAGAAAATGAGACAAACAGAGTTAAATGACTTGCCCAGGGTCACACAGCTAGTAAATGTCTGGAGCCAGATTTGAACCCGAGAAGATGAGTCTTCCTGACTCCTGTTAGGACCCTCTATTCATTGTGCCACCTCGCTGCCCACATCCTTTATAACAAGTGAAAGACCTCCAGTAGACAGGATGGTGTGGGGGTACAGAGAATGTTAGGGTAGGAAGCAGGAATCTATGGAATCAGATACGGTGTTAGATCCTGAGGAAGTCTCCAACCCTGTGTGACCCTGCATGAATCACTGATTTTTTTTCCTCAGTGTTATCTGTCCAAATGTGCTAGATGGCTTCTGAAGGCCTTTCCAGATCTATGACTTCTCAAGAAATAAGCGTGAAAAGTGATATTAGCTCCGTTTTGTGGGTGAAAAAAACCGAGGCCAAGAGTGGGCAAATGATTTCTCCATACTCGTGTGGCTAATAAGTGATGTTGCCAGTCCAAAACCTGGGTTTTCTCATCTGGCGTGCTTCCTATTATACCAAAATCCCACTCCTCCGCTTTACTTCACTTCTAGAGTAAAAAAGAAATTGGAGGCAGTTGTAGATGCTGCTCCTCACTTCTCCCTCTTATTTCATCTGTTAAATGGGGATAATAGCAGCTCGTATCTCCCGGGGTCCTTGCGATGATCCAGTGGATGATATTTGAAAAATGCTTTGGAAACCTTTAGGCATCCTATCAATGCGAGCGTTATTATCATTATTTCTTACATACATTTTATCAACATATGGTATTTACTGCAAATATGGGAACACATTTTAAAACATGTGCTGTATTTCAGCTTAGGATCTTGGAAGCTCTAATGCTATTCAAAGAGAAGATGTCTATACCTCCCACACACATTTCCTTTGAAAAGGGATGTTTGTAGGTCTTCTCTTTTCAGGGTTTCCATGGTTATCATTCTTAGTGGCCACTTCTTTTCCTGTTGGTAAATCTTTTGTACATACCTCGCCAAGGTTTTCCCCACCCTTGGCCGTCTGTATTTACAAAGTTGTCATTTCTCCTGTGTCTTGGGAATTTTTTTTAATATATCTGTAGCTTCCATTAAAAGTCATGTTTTCTAATTTATTCTTTTTTCTGTAAAGTTTCTAGCCTCTGCCGTAGGGTGCTTTCCCATCCACAAAGCCTTGATATCAAGAGAGTTTACCCCATAGTGGGCCTTCCTTAGGGGAAGATGATAACCATTCAACCACCACATCCTTGATGGGGAAGGGAGGGGAAGTCCAGACATAGGTGGCGCCATATTGCATGAACAGCTCAGCATCATTCCTTGAGATTCTGAATTAGCAAGCATCATGTTTCATTGGGCCCTGGTCCTTTCCCCCCTATATTACTTTACTTGTTGTTTTTTTCCTTCTGAGGACTTTATAAGCCTTCATGGAAGTAGGTTGTATTTTAATAGGAAACCTAGTGACGGAGTTGGGGGATGAGAAGAGAAAATGGAAAGGGTACCCACACTCAACCAGAGACACCCAAAGGTGGAATGAGGGCAAGCTTCCAGAACCTGGGAATGTTGCCTAGCCTTCAAGTCACCCAATGGCCATAAACTCAAGGTCTTTTGTCCTCTCTGTTGTTAGGACTTCTGCTTTCAAATTATATTGTTTCATTTGCCTTTCTTGTGTACTAATATACATTCATATTCTTTGTGCCAAGTATCAGCTTCTTGAGGGAAGAATTGTTTCCTTTTTGTTTTGGGGTCTGTAGCACTATCAGGGTACCTGGAGCCCAGCAGGTGATTAACAAGTGCTTATGATTGATTAAAGGCTGTACACATTCACCTCTAACTTTTGTAATTCTACTAGTATTGTGGGGCTTGAGAGGTGGGGAATCCTGGCCCCATCCATAACTGTCACTACATCAATGACAAAACATTTCTTAAGTACTTCCTATGTGCCTGCCAATGGCAGAAACATGGTTCTTTCCCTCTAAGAGCTTCTATTCCAGTGGGAGAGGCAGCATGAAAATGCTTAACTTCATATAGATAATATGTCCAGAATACATAGAAGGCAAACTAGAGAAAAGGAGCTTTTCTTTTTCTTTTCTTTTCTTTTCTACTTTCTTGTAGAAAGTGGGTTTTGAGCTGAGTCCTGAAGGAAGCTGGGAAAGTCACTGAAGGCAGAAGGTGGAGATGATGAGCATTTCAGGTGGGGAGAAGAGCTTTGAAAAGGCACAGAGTCCGGAGACAAATATTCCTGAACCACCAATTATGTTGTTGTCATCTGACTCTTTGTGACCCCATAAAGTTTTGGACAGATTGAATTTAAGATGTCTCTGTGTTGATGTTGAGAAGCCTTTCAATCTCCCTCCACTCAGAAAGACAGACCAGGCCCTTTCTGAAATGTGATCACTTTCCTCATTAAACAAATTGCTTTGCTTTTAAAATTTAGACGTAGAGAAAATTAGCACTAAAAGGGATCCCAGAGATAATTTAGTCCAAAGCCTTCATTCTGCAGATGAGGAAACTGAGGAACCAAGAGGCTAAGTGACTTGCCCTGGATCACACCACAAGTTAGTGGCACTCAAGAGCTCTTAATGGAATGCACAATATGGAAAATGTATTAGAAGCTGCATTACCCATCCAAAGTAGACTGACAGGAGAGTTTTTCCAGCTAAGTTTCTAACCCATTAATCTTCCGTTTAAGGCATTTTCCTTTAGGATACATGTCAGTGTCACTTGAACAAGAAAAAAATTGAGATTTATGAATTATCCACCAGTGTCTAAAACTATGTGGCTTTTTTATGAGTAGAATAAAAAATTAAATGGCTGAATTAGTATCCCATGTAGGCATATAAAAGTTTATATGCGACAACATTCTAAAAAATAATTCTAGTTGCCACAGAGGTACCAATTAATGTTAAAAGCATCCCTTTATTGGATGTAGGACAGAAGTGCTTTCCTATCCCATTCTGTTTATTTCATACCACCTAACTTTCAGATATCATGTACTTAGACTGAATTCACATCATTGGTTTTAAGGATTATACTTCCTTATCATTTCCCCTAAATCATTTGGTTTTCTGAACCCAGGCTCATTGAGATTCACATCCCTCAGTGTTACTTACTGACAGCCACATTTGAGATTGAAGATTTTTTGGTTGGTAGGCCTTCAGGCTTCTTTATCATCCAAGAAATCTCAGATCTTGGCTTGGGCCCAAATCTAGGATATGGTAGCAATTTGCAAGCATCTCATAGTTATACTTAATTCCGCTGAACGTTTTAATGTTCAACCAAAGAGTGAGCTGGGAAATTTTAAAAAGTAAATATAAGAAAGTTTCCTATTTTCTGTATGTATGGGATGTGTTGGAGGTGGTTGGGAAGGTAAAAGTCAATCACATGCTTTCTAAGTATGTTCAGGGGCCAATGGAAGCCCATACAGCGTATCTCACAAGAGATACTCCTAGGATCCTAGATTCAGAGCTGAAAAGGCCCTTAGAAGATCCCAAAGTCCAGCATCCTCACCATATAAATGAGGAAACTCATGCCTATAATGGCCAAATAGCTTGATCAAGGTTACACATTTACTAAAAGGCAGAACCTACGTTAGAACTCAGGGCTTTTTACTCCAAATCCTTTCCAGTGTACCAGGTGAAAATAAAACTCTTAGGTGAGTTCTGAAATATAAAGCTACTATTCAACAACATTTAATTCACCAAGTTCTATCTGTTGTGTCCAAGGCATTGTCCTAAGCATTGACGGATACATAGGCAGACAAAAGATAGCACAGACTCTATTCTGAAGGAATTGTAAATCCCATAATATAATGAGGACTTTTCTATCACTCAAAGACTACATATGGAAAAAGATACCCTTCTGGAGGGAGGGAAATAAGGAGAGTGGGGATGCAAGGGTTCTTTATGAACCAAAGATCTTTCACACATGTACATGGGCATATGTAGGTTTTATGAATTCATACAGTTGTTAAAGGCTATTAATTCTGTAGATTTAAAGTTATCAGAAATTCATGTTCTTACAGGTAATAGTAGTAATGGTAGTAGTGGCAATAGTGGTGGTGGTAGTAGTAGTAGTAGTAATAGTAGTAGTAGGAGTAGTAGTAGCAGCAGCAGCAGCAGCAGCAGCAGCAGTATTTATATATTAATGCATTAAGATTTGCAAATTGCTTTACAAATATGACCTCATTTGATCCTCACTATAATTCTATTATTATCCCCATCTTATAGATGAGGTAACTTGAGGCAAACAGAGCTTAGGTGACTTACCCAGAGTCCCACAGTTAATAAGTTTCTGAGGCTAGATTGGCACTCAGGTCTTCCTGACTTAAGGGCCAGGGTGCTATCCATTGTACCATCACAGTGCCTCTGAATGAAATCACTGAGGGT
>NC_058133.1:45909062-45964252 GCF_016433145.1 Gracilinanus agilis | reverse complement strand
GGAAGGAAGGAAAGAAGGAAGGAAGGAAGGAAGGAAGGAAGGAAGGAAGGAAGGAAGGAAGGAAGGAAGGAAGGAAGGAAAAAAGGAAGGAAGGAAAAAAGGAAGGAGAGGAAGAGAGAAGAGAGAAAGGAGAGAGAAAGAAAGAGAAAGAAAGAAAAGTTATGTATTTATTTTTATATGCTTATATAGCCACCACTTCAATACCCTCTCTGTAGCCATCTCTGTTTAGAGTGTTTCTGCTCTTCATTGGATACAGTGTCTCCTATTGGTCAAATAACTCCACTTCAAGATAACATGACCACTGTGAGGTGCAGGGAAGAAAGACACATCCTCTCAAACATAAGAACCACCTAACTTTCAGTCTCTCTCCCTCTTTAATTATTGGATAACCAATTGGTTGGAGGTGAGGGGGAAAGGAACGAATGACCTCCTCCTGCAAGAATCTCATGCTACAATTATTCTCAAAGTATTTGAACTCTTGTTGATTTAATCAGAGGAGTGTTCATGCCTCATAAAAGAATCAGAGAGAAGATAGATCTTTATAGTTTCATAAACACCTTGTTATTACATTTAGGCTCTTCTTGTCAGTATATCAACTGAGTGGATGAGAATCCCATGTTCCTCCCTTATCTTTTTATGTGTACATTTTCTCTTCTCCTTTAGAACATAAGCCTCTTGAGGACAAGTTATTTCATTTTTGCCTTTGAATCTCCAGCATATATGGAACACAGTATGAGCTTAATAAGTACTATATGCATTTACTATAATTTATACATACACATATATTCATGTACTCCTGTGTGTGTGTGTGTGTGTGTGTGTGTGTGTGTGTGTGTGTGCGTGTATCCATCCTTGATATATATTCCCATCCTTAGGAATGGTGATGCCATGAGCCCATAGCTTCCTCTCTCAGGGGAAAATAGACAACCAGAAGAGTAATAAAATACCAAAAAACAATAATTCCAAGTGGGCAAATGCACAAAGAAAAGGCCAAGGAAGTGAAGAGGTGATATTGGAAGAATTAGCACAACTTAGGAAGGATATCCAACTAAGCCGGTCTGTTGTTGAAAAACTTCAGCAGCTCCTCAATCCAATTTCAGTACTGAACAAGGGACAGATTAACTCGAAGCTCTCAGCTTTATCTGCCATCACAATGAAGCAATGGAGTTAAGACTTTTAAAAAAGAGAGAGAGGGAGTCGAAAGGCTTAAAGAGAGAAAAGTAAATAAACTTAACCTTAAAGTTGGAAGACTATAATAATAAAAAATGGAAAGTTAATTTCGTTTCTACAGGTTGGAAAAAAAAGCAAATAGATGGATATGATAGAAGAACTTTATACAAAATGGTTACCATGGTAATGAGGCATCTCTAGAATTTAGAGAAAGAAGAGACCTGAGAAAACCATTCTAACTCCTTCTGGGATAAGTGAACTAAAAAAGCAATTGTTAGGGGTCATGCTAGGAAGTTAGATAAGTGTTCAACCTGGGGCTACAAATAGCAAAAGTAAGATAGCCCTGCTCACAAGGAGCTTACCTTCTATTAGGTAAAGACAACATATAAAGAAGAATAGTGGGAGTGGGAGGGCAGCTGGGTAGCTCAGTGGATTGAGAACCAGGCCTAGAGATGGGAGGTCCTAGTTTCAAATCTGGCCTCAGACACTTCCCAGCTGTGTGACCCTGGGCAAGTCACTTGACCCCCATTGCCCACCCTTACCACTCTTCCACCTAGGAGCCAATACACAGAAGTTAAGGGTTTTAAAAAAAAGAATAGTGGTCAGAGAATGGATACTATTTGTGTAACTCAGGGCAACTCCCTTAACCTCTGTTTGCCTTAGTTTCCTCAACTGGAAAATGAAGATAATAACAGCACCAATTTTATAGGTTTGTTTTGAGGATCAAATAATATTTCTAAAGTGCTTGACCCAGTTCCTGGCATGTATTAGGTGCTATATAAAGGCTTCTTCCTTCCTCCCCTTTCTCCTTCAACCACTTTGTGGCTAAACTGGCCTTGATTTTCACAAATGATGATCCACCTCCTATTTCTGTTGCTTCCCAACAGCTGTCTCATGCTTGGACTATCTCTTAAGATCCCTCATTTCCTGCAAAAATGTGACAGGCATTTTCTGATCCCCCCCCCCATGTCTTTACCCCATTCCTACAAATGGTTTCATATTTATCTTCTACATATTTTTACCTATTCATGTGTATATATGTTGTTTCCCTCTATAGAATGTAAACTCCTTAAAGACAAAGAATATTTCATTTTTGCTTTTGCATCCCAACATCTAGTACAATGCCTGCTATATAATTGAGTCAGCATTCATGCCTCCTAAATCTTTATCCTGAACCTCCTTCCTATACACTCTTCCTCTTGGTGATCCCTCTGATCCCATGGCTGTGATTATCTTCTCTAAGCCTAAAATCTGTATATCCTGAGATAATTGTTCTCCTGAGCCCTTATTTCACATCTCTGACTAAATGATGAACATCTTCCCCTGAATATCCGTTAACACCTCCAATTCAATCATCTAAAATTTATTCTTTCCCCTCAAACCTGCCCTTCCCCCCAACTTCCTTTTAACTGCCATGACATTCACACTCTCCCAGGCTCATTAGGCATCCTCAAAGGGCAGCTTGGTAGCACAATGGATAGAATGTCAGGCCTGGAGTCAGGAGGTTTTGGGTTTAGATCTGGCCTCAGTCACTTCCGAGCTGTGTGACCTGGAGAAGTCACCTAAGCCCCATTGCCCAGCCTTTACCACTCTTCTGCCTTGGAACCTATATTTAGTATTCTTTCTAAGACAGAAAGTAAGAGTTTTTGAAAAAAATTATCCTTAACTCTTCCCTTTCTTCATCTGCCATATCCAATCAATTATCAAGATCCTACAGCATCTCTTTCATTCATTCCCTTTTCTCTGCTTAGAAAGCCATTGGCTCGGTTCGTATTTTATAGCATTTGGGGACGGACAAAGTGCTCTCTTCAGAAACCTGTGAGGTAGATGGTATTAGCCCCATTTTATAGACATGGAATTATAACACAGGACCAAGTGACTTGCCCAGGGTCACATAGGTAAGAACTTTCATGCCTTAGATTCAAAATTAGATTTGTCTTTTGATTCTTAAACTCTTCACTTTTCCCATGATACCCCAATTTGTTTCCACATGTCATGGGCCAGAATAACCAAAGAATTTTTCAAGAGGAAAAAAAGCTCTGGTTAACCTAGGCAGAATATTTGCTTGATGCCTTGTACAAGCCATCAGAATACCTGGGGGGCAAAGGGTGGAAGGACTTTTTTTCTCTCACTAATAGGAAAGGATTAGTTCAAAAAGTCCTCACATGAGAGGAAGAAGAGAGGGTCAAATGGGAGCATAATTTCTTTTGATGTCTACTGAGTAGGTTGCTTTCTTGTTTAGTGGCTAAACCTCTTTGACATATTTGTTCCATCATGCAAGGAATCAAAATCCTTGTCCCATTTTTCCCAGGACTAAAACATATAGTCAAATGATGTCCAGGCTGTGGTTCTAGGTTTGGTGATTCGAATAAACAATTGCTTTAATAAAAACATGTTCAAATACCCCTAGGTAACGGTAGTCCACTCCAAGGCATTTCACAAAAAAACTCAAGGTGAGGAAGTTAAAAATAATGAACAGAGATGGTGTCCGGAGCTCCCTATCTAAATGCTAGAGCTGATGTGCTATTCTCCTTGACCAGAAGGTCTATAACTGGTTTGAGTCCAAAGGGGACTCAGAACTGGCCCAGTTCTGTTCCAGAGCTTCTTCATTCACAACACCCGAGACAGATGTTATGGGAGCATCTCCAGTTCCATCGGTGTCCTGGTCTGCAACAATAAGGATGTTCTCTATTATATAATAGAAATCAATAATTTTCCCTATTGCCATTAAGTATCTGCTCTGAGCCACAAAATGAAACAGTCCCTGACTTCAGGGAGCTTACCTTCTATGGAGGGAAAACAACATGTTTTGCCATCGACATCAATCAATAATATATTGGGAAGATTTAAACAAGAATCGATTGTTCCAGAGACCCCAAGACCAAGCAATATAGTCTTTCTCGTCGCTAAGAAAAATACCACTTGATGTCTTTAAAGCTCAAAGCAGATCCTAGTGGAAGCTGGCTTTGTTAAAGGTACTGGACATAAGAACCATTAATACCAGATATTGTTTATGTTCCCAAAGACATTTACATTTCAAAAAAAATGACATGAATTTGGGTTTGGACAATGAGTTACCAGGGGCAACTTTAATGGCTGACAAATGCAAACATGGATAAACCTTCTCCATTTGAAACTCCTAAGAAATTTAGTTCAGTTTGCAAGCTATCTGCACACACTTTAATCTCCCAGGCAGCCAGAGAGCACAAAGCCTATCTATGAAGGATTATGCTTTGTATTCAGCCCAGACTTACAATTTACTCAAGACCAGATTATATTTTAATTTAATCATTTTCCTTGAGTTTGATTCTATCAGCGGAGATGGGAACAATAACACATTCAGAGCATGCCTGGATTTCCGGCAAACATTTTCAAAATGTAAAGGATGATAAGGGAGCAGGCTAGAGGCTTAACAATTCAATTTTGCTACCTGGCACCAAATGGGCAACACTTTCATCAAGTCTTGCCGACTCTTTCCCCCACAATTCTATATCTGGGGTCTTGCAAGGCACTGCTAAAAAGGTCACAGTTAGAGGGAAGAGTGTAGGTGTTCTTCCTCTCTTCAAAAAGTAAAGCTAAGAAACCATCATGTGGCTGGTGCCTCCTTCAGAGGCATGCCAGGGTATCATTCCACCTCCCTCTTTTTCCTCTTCCCAACTGTTGTGGAGTCTTGATGGTGAAGATGTTTTCCCTGATTAGGTTTCACTCTATGTAGAACCCCGTTGATTAAATTATGGGGAAGAAAACTTTCCTCCCATCCCATCCCATCCCATTCCATTCTGTAGGCTCTGATTTTGTGCCAGACACTCTGCTAGGCACTGTCACAGGAATGGGAGTGAGAAGGGGGGGAATGTAATACCAAAAATAAGACAATAATTGCCTTTGGTTAACAGGTAAAACAATCATTGCACTCTACTGGGGAAAGAGGGGATTATGTATATATATATATACAGATGAGTATTTACAAAATGTAAACAGGAAAAATATGGGGTAATTTTCATGATGGTGAGGAGGCAGAGATTAAGTGACTTGTCCAAGGTCATGCAGCTGGTAAAGTATTTAAGGCCAAATTCAACTCAGGTCTTCCTGAGTCCAGATCCAGAATTCTATTCATTGAACCACCTATTTCTAGAAGTGGAAAGGACTCTGGAGACCATTTAATTCAATTTCTTCATTTTGCACATGAGGAAATTGCATCCGAAACTGAAAAGTTGGGAAAAGTTTCTTCTAGGAAGGGATATCTATTTTGAAGGAACTAGGAATCCTACCAGGTAGAGGCAAGACAGAAGAGTATTCCAAGTATTGGACAGAGCTAGCATAAAGATATTAAGTGTAGGTGATGGGTCGTATGGTGGATGAGTCATGGACCTTGAGAATAGAAAGACGATGAGTTAGGAGATAGGGGAAGAGAGATGGGGTGTAGACCAAGAGCATGCCAGTTAGCCAGGAAAGCAGAGGATCCTAGACCTAGACAGGCCTTCACCAAAACCTTCCAGCCTACGACCATCTGGGAGTCCCAGCAATAAGGAGAGACTGAGCCCATGGTCCAACTTCTCGGATTGTAGGTGTTGAGATGCTTGGGATCTTGAAAAGGGCATTGAATTGGAGCCAGATTTGGGTCCCAGCTCTGTTTCACTCTTCTTGTATGACCCTGGGAAAGTCATAATCTTTCCTGGGCTTCAGTTGTCTCTTCTGAAACACAATGGGGTTGGCCATGAGGATCTCTAAGGAAATCCAAGGCAACTCGCTTCTGTACTAATGTACATCCCAGCTCTAAGTCAATGATCCTAAGATTTGTGAGAAGTATACCAAAAGGATGGAGATATTTGCAAGAGAGTTTTCATAAAATCCAGACAAGTCTGAACATATGATTAGCAAAATACTTCTTTGTTGAGCTTCTGATATCAATTACAAGTGCTTAAGCCAAAGCCAACAAATGTCTCTTTATGGAAGAATTTGCAAGGTGTGATGCCATTTTATCCTCCTGGGTCCTACTGTGACCATCTAAATTTGACAAATCCCTTAACTCTCTTCTACATGGAAAACTATTAAACTCTCCTGGATAATTTATCAATGACTCATTGGAAGATCCATTAAAGATTCTTTTAGAAGAATACAGGAGACATGATGAACTTCCTGGAAAATTTGGCAAAAAATTCCAGTCATTGCCCAACATGGCGCTTGTTGAAACGGGTGGCTTTCTATGGTGTTTTAGCAGATGGGGACCCTCCCAGCTGATGAGCAGAAGCATGCATCAGTCTTTCTCAAACTTGACAAAGGCCCAACAAAAACGAGATCTTATAGACCCAAATGTCTCTTTATCCAAGGCATGAAATCATCGATCATCATATTAATAATAATAGATGACTTTTATCTAGTCCTTTAAGGTTAATGAAGCACTTTGCATACATTATCCAACTTCTCAGAATTACCAGAATCTCTGAGTTGGAAGGGAGTTGAGAAGCCAATTAGTCTAACCCATTCCTGAGCTAGACTGTCCTTTACAATAAACCTGATAAATGGCCGTTGAGCTTCCACTTTAGGCCCACTAATGAATAAGAATTCACAACCTCTTGAGGCAGCTCAATCTACTCTAGAATATCACTATTTGTTTGCAAGTTATTCCCTTGCATCAAGGCAAAATTTGTCTCTAGATTTTTGACCCATTATTCCTAGTTTTGCCCTCTTTGACCAAGCAGAACGATGTTATCTGACCCTAACCTGAATAAAAATTTATGCTACACTTTATATTTGCAAAGCATTTGCAAGAATACTTTCTTTTGATCTTTACAGTAATCCTGTGGGGGTAAGAATGAACGACATTACTATCCCCATTTTACAGATGAGAAATTTGAGGCTCAGAAGGACTAAAGGTCATGTAGGCACTAAATATCTGAGGTGGGATTTGAACACAGGTCTTCTGACTCTAGAATTAGGATTCCTTCCATTGTATCCAGTGAGCCATGGATGGGAAAGTCAATCAACTTGTATTTATTAAACATCTTCCATATGCTGTGCTAAGCACTATGACTACAAATAAAAGTGGCACAACAATCTCTGCCCTCAAGGAGCTTACATTCTAACGGAGGGAGAGGGAAGGATATCATGCACAGTGGGGCTGTGGCCAAGGAAGTTTTTGTCTTCCTTGTCTTACTCTACTTCCAGAATAAGAGACTGTCTACTCCTCCACTTTACAGATGAGGAAATGGAGACCTACCTAGATAGGTTGAAACACTTGCCTAAAATCACACAGTAAACTTCTGAGTTAGGGTTTTGAACCCAATTCTTTTAGAATAGTCTAGAGCTAGAAAGAGGTTTTTGTTTGTTTATTTGTTTGTTTTGGGGGGTAGTCTCTTAACATCTATCAGCCTTGGTTTCTTCATCTGTTAAATGGGAATAATACTACCTAACTTAAGGGGATATTGGGAAGGAAGTGCTTTGCAGGCTTTAAAGTGCTGTAGAAATATGAGCTCTTGTTATAATCCAACACGAAACATGCACCATCTTCCTTTGTATATGCTTTGTTGTTTCTCAAAATGGAGCCCACCAGATTGATTTCTACCTACCTCTCCATCCTTGTCCCAGAGGAGAATGAGCTATGTATCATTACAGAGACCCAAGGAGAAAGCATGATTGTCTACCCACTGCTTAGACAGCCATTCCATTATCTTCTAAATAGTCAAGGGAAATCCTGTGAATTCTTTGGTTATACTGAAATAACTGTGGAGCCAACAATTTCAAGATTAAGAAGAGAAAACACAGCCTCCCACAGGAACCTGTTATCTTTTCTATTTTTGATTTCTTCTTTGGAGTTGAGGAAAATGAAAACATTAACTTCCCCTCGTACTTTCTCTGTGAACTGAGAAAAGAAGGATAGATGCCCTTACATTCCTTCTTCTAAGAGTTTTTGGCAGGGTTAAGATGAAAGAAGTTTCTCCAGTACTTCCAGGTGGCTGGAACTAACAGGTACTTCCATGTGCCTCAGAAAGTGGCAGTGGTACATCGAGGGATGGGAACAGAAACTCAACTTTACTTACCACACTTTATGTCGATACTGGCAGAACCAATCTCTCTGCTGGGGTGGGACTGGAATGGCTACTAAGAGGTCAAAATCTGGTGGATATGCCACCAGATGTGACTCCAAACTCTAGCTAGCATAGCTAAAAACCATTCTCCCATACTGATAGACACCTGTGGATATCCCCATGCTCTATAGTACCAACACAAGATAAAGCAATATGGTGGACTAGAATTTGGACTCCAAGTATCAGGATTCAAATCCCAGCTCTGTTTGCTACTTATGTGACTCACTTTTACCACACAAGTACTTGTTTTTGTTTTTGTTGTTTTTGTTGTTGTTTTGAAAACCCTTATCTTCCATCTTGGAGTCAATACTGTGTATTGGCTCCAAGGCAGAAGAGTGGTAAGGGCTAGGCAATGGGGGTGAAGTGACTTGCCCAGGGTCACACAGCTGGGAAGTGTCTGATGTCAGATTTGAACCTAGGACCTCCCGTCTCTAGGCCTGGCTCTCAATCTACTGAGCTACCCAGCTGCCCCCACCATACAAGTACTTGTGAGTGGCTCCTAGGTTCCATTCTTTGACAACTTGCTCCCTACCAACTTTGCATGCTCAGATCACAGCTTTCCATAGTTACTTTCCCCGAGTTTCTGCCTAAGAGTATGAAGAAGTATAATATAACTCATAAATCACTCATGACTTGTTCCCTGACCCATGAAGATTTGAATCACTTTCTCAACTTCCTGTGACTGGAAGGAAGTTGGTTTATTCCTATTTTTCCCCCACTTTTTACTATAGTGAAAATGAAATAAGTGCTGACAGTTTTAAAACCTCCTAGATTGCTGCTTCTAGTGAGGTAGGAAATCTTAACTTCTCTATGCAGACTCCAGTGTCTAAATGTAGTCAAAGACTACATTGGAAGACAGAAAACCCCTAAGGATTTGGGTATCAAAAGTCTAACTGGACCTGTTGCCATTTTTCAAAACATCTATTAAGTGCTTAGTAGATACCACATGCCAGTAAATGCTAGGCATGCAAAGAAAGCCAAAAATATGATGGTCTCTATCTTAAAGGGACTGCTATATCTTAGCAATGGAGGCAATCTCTAAATACTAGGTGCATACAAGATATATAGAGGATCAATGGAAAGCAGTCTCAGTAAGGAAGATATTAACAACTGAAGGAACTGAGAACTTCCTTCATTAGATGGGATTTGAGCTGAGTCTCAGAGGAAACCAAGAAAACTATGAGGCCGAGGTGAGGAGAACACTTTGGCTGCATTGGTGGACTCCTGGAAGTCATGATTGGTTCCTAGGCATGACTTGACTGGATATATATCAGAATTTACTCACCAGATAGCCAATGACCACTTTGTGAACTAGTGTCTTCTCTTTTAGGGCTCCAATGAGTTTTTCAGTGGTTTCCTATGGTTTCTTTTCTTTTGCAGTGGAGGGAGTGGGGAGGTTCTTAGTCAGATCGAAAGACTGACCATTCCCTAGATACCTACTTCAATATCATTCTTGTGCCTCTGGCATATCTTCCATATTTTCTACAAATCACAGACTATTTTTATTTGAAAATATTGCATTAGGGCACAATACTGAAATATCCCAGGTGGACATTTTATGTTAATCACCACAAGCAGTTTACCTCCCCACTTTCCATTTTTCTCTGACACCCAGAGAAGGCAAGAAAATGTAGAAGAACAAATAGCTCAGCCGAGTAATGGTTACACTAATCCTGAGAATGCCAGGTTTAAGGAACTCAGCCACCCCAAAGGGGACAAGGAATATGGAAATAACACAGGTGTTGTCTTCATGTCATTCTAAGATCAGAGATGATTAGAATAGAAAGGATCCCTGCTTACCATTCCATTGGACAGGACCACACTATGTCTGCCAGTACTCACTGAGTCTCTAGGGAAAGAAAGGCAGGAATGAGTGGAGCTGCTATAATTTAGACAGGCAGCACTAAGTTAAATACAACAATAGATTTCATAATTGTTTATTTCTTCAATTATAGTACATGATAAGTGTCAAACACAAGCCACTGTACCATTTTGTCACAGATATCTATGGTTACTCCCATGCTCCATAGTGTCAATATAAGACAAAGCAATATGGTGCTAGGGTAAAAAAATGCTGAATTTGGACTCCAAAGATCTGGGTTCAGATTCTAGCTTGGCTACCTGTGTGACTTTGAATACATCCCTTAACCTCACTGGGCCTCAGTTTCTCCATCAAAAAATGTGGCTATGGTACTAGAAGACCTTTGCTTTGGATAAGGAAGAAATGAGACCTCATAGAACATCTACTATTAAAAGAAGCATACTAAATAGTGTTATTGAAAAGACAGTCAATAAGGATATAAGATGTCAGCTCTGTTAGACATAGCTTTTCTCTTGTCTTCATATGGAAATATTTCTGGTCAGAAGAGTATGTTGACTTATATGGAAGTGTTGTTGTTTCCAGTCATGTCCAACTCTTCGTGACACTGTGGACCAAAGTATGCCAGTTCTGTCCATGGGGTTTTCTTGGCAATGACACTGTCATTTCTTTCTCCAGCTCATGTTACAGATGAGTAAATAGAGGCAAACAGGATTAAGTAACTTGTCCAGGGTCACACAGCTAGTAGATGCCCAAGTTCAAAGTTGAATTTAGGTCTTCCTGATTCCAGACCCAGAGCACTGTCCTCTGTGCCACCTTGCTGCCACCTATGGCAGTGGGGCATCCATAAAGGGTGCAAGGCCCTGGGTTCTTTTAGTGCGAGCTTTTTTATGTCTTAGGAGACCAAAAAGCTCTGTCAATAGTTTGAACCTCACACTTATGAGAAAGAATGCCATTCACATCCAGAGAAAGAACTGTGGAAGTAGAAACACAGAAGAAAAACAAGTGTTTGATCACATGGGTCAATGGGAACATGATTGGGGATGTAGACTAATCGATCATCCAATGCAAATATTAATAATATGGAAATAAGTCTTGATCAATGACACATGTAAAACCCAGTGGAATTACTCATTGGCTATGGGGGGTGGGGGTGGGAGGAAGGGAAAGAACATGAATCATGTAACCATGGAAAAATATTCTAAATCAATTAATTAAATAAAAATTTTCAATTAAAAAAATAGTTTGAACCCCAGGGTCCCAGATGAATTAAATCTCATGGGCTGTTTTTTTGACTTTTTAGTCAAGAAACTAGTCTTCGACTTCATGAAGTAGATGTAACTCCTATCACAGCCTCTGAAGCAGTGACATCAAACTCAAATAGAAATCAGGAAGTCACTAAACCATACACAAGGACCCTCATGAGGCACATATTGGCTTACAAAATTGCATATTAATATAATCTATGCTTTATTGTGTTTTAGAATTATTTTGTTTGGTATTTCCCAGTTACATTTTAATCTAGTTCAAGCCACACTTGGGAGTGTTATGGGCTACCATGTGTTTGACGTCTCTGTTTGAGAATTCCTTCTAGCTGAATTATGATATTATCTTTGTGTAGTTCTTTCCCCACACCTTGAAAGAAGAATTGAAAGATAATAAGAGACAAGAAACTAGTGGAATAGAAGCTCTGGAAATGTTTAGTTCCTTGAAGAGAAGCAGAGCCTGGAATGTAGACCCATAGGACTTGTGAGCTGATTATAAGTGAAGCATGTTGCTATCCTAGCCGAATATAATCATGAGCAGCAGGAGTCTTGTCCAGCTTGCTGATCCACTTAAGGAAGGATCTCCCTGGACAGGATTTGCTATTTTCCTGACTGTCCCTACTTTGTAACTATCAGGAATGAATTTATTCATTCTTTACTTCCTCCCTATCTCTTGCCTTCTCACCCCCTGACAAACCAGCATCACTTACCCTCAGGAGTTTCCAGCTCTTCTCAAATCTTGTTTATTTGATGTCTGTCTTTATAATAAGATTTGCCTCTAGGAAAAAAAAATAAGCTGATTTTTATTGCCTTCTGAGGAAGTGTTTGCTGTAAAGGAATGATCCATAGGACAAAAGGGAATCTATGGAGTGAATTGCCCTAGACTTTACCATGAGGCTATATTAAGTTCTCTTTGGCAATACAAATAGGGGCTTCACTCTTCTTGGTTTCTTTTTGAAATGGTGATAGCACGTATCCTTTTGAGATGGTGGTTCAATTTCCTTGTCTTTCCCTTGGAGAGCTGGAGAAGAAGTCAATCAATAATTAGGTAGGTATATGGTCAGGAGCATATACTTTGTATGCTTCCTGACTGATTCAGAGTGAAAGCCCAAGAGGACAACTTCAGAATCTATGAAGAGATGTTCTGAGATGAGAATGACCTTTTTTTTAATTGCTCATGTGAACTCCAGTGGAAAACAAAAGTCGTTCTTTTCGTTACCACCATTTTGCTGGGATTTGCTTTATGATAGTAAGACATGCAATAAAGCTATCCTCAAAGAATTAAAATTATTACAGATAAGGTAATAGAGAGGCACACGTTGAGTGTGAACAGGTTGCAAGATATAACTAAGGAGGAACTCTGAAGAAGTGGATTAAAGGATGTTAGCAAGCAATTATATTTCAGAAAGAGAAGATAAACTGGCTGCAAGATTTTGGTAGTAAAGAGGTTATTACTCATTTTGGAGAGAGACAAAAGATGATAGCTATAGTGCTCTTACTGGGACCCTTAAAATGTGAGGAGACATCTAGGAAGTCCTCCGGCACCTTTGGTGGATAACGTGACATTTTTGGAGAGGACATAATGTTGTGTGCAGATGCAAAGCATGGAATCCCTGCAAAGGTACAGGGAGACCCTCATTCTGGGTGAGGCTCTCCCTGTACCTTTGCAGGGATTCCATGCTTTGCATCTGCACACAACACATAAACAAGGGTGATATGGTACAGAATGGATGGACTGTGATCTTTCTACCCTTGGAAGGACCTCTCAAATCAATGACATCACTGATCTATCTGAGTATGGGATCACATAGTCTTGCTACAACATATAATAATAATAATAATAGATAGTGTTTATATAGCACTTCTCAAAGTACTTTACATAGGTAAAGTTCATTTGCTCTTCACAACAATCCAGAGAGGTAGGCTCTATTATTATCTCCATTTCACAGAACAGGAAAGGGAGGTTTTGATGTTAAGTCCATGTTCATATAGCTTGTAAGAGTGTGGTACAGGATTTGAACTCATGCCTTCCTGACCTTAAGTCCAGAATTCCATTCACTGTACCACATAAAGATTCCTAGGTGGATTCATATGATCATATAATATTGCATGATTATATCATTATACATCATATTATTACATACAATATACATCATATATGACATATATTCAACAATGCCATTCCCTATTCCAAAAGCTCTACTGACTTTCTATTGTCTCTAAAATGAAATACAAACTCCTTTTTGACATATAAAAGACCTACATAGTCTGTCTGAAGCTTTCCTTTCCAGGTTTATTACAGGGGACTCCCCTTCATGTACATTTTATTCCATCCAAAATGGCCATTTGTTGTTTCCTCAACACTGCGTTCCATCTCTTATCTTTGTTTTTTCTTCACGAGCTCTTCTCATGCTGGATTTTATTCTTTCCTCATCTCTACCTCTTAAGAGCCCTTTCTTTGTTTTTCTCCTAGTGTCTACCACTTGTAAATTATTTAAAGATCAGTTAAAGAGATCGATACTTTGGAAAGCCAAAAAGTCCAACATGAAGGTTCTTTCTCCAAAGAGTAATCATGGAAAAAGGAGAAAGCCTACACGGCCCAGACCAAATTGTTTTCTCACATTGATGTGAATTATGGGTCAGTTGTTGAAAAAATTTAACGTAAAAAGCGCCTCCAACTTGGGTGATGTTCATAAGTAGTTAAAATTGGAAAGATTCATCGACTTCATGTTTTCTGAATATCGCTAATAACTATTAACCAGAATATTGAATTAACAAAAGTACCAATTAATAATAGCTAGACTATTTAATTAATCAAAGCAATTTCAAGTAAGGTGTTTGTCATCTGCCCAGTTAAGCTGATAACATTACTTGTAAAGGCCAACATCAGTTATTTTGTTATGGACTAAAATGTACATTTCAGTATAAACCAAAAAAAAAAGATTAATTGACATCATTATACTCATCAAAAAGCTCAAATGGTGTAATTCCTGCTTAAGGAAAAAAAAAAAGAACAGAGGAGGGAATAGGTAACAGGGATTCTTTCAGACAGACTCACTTCTAGCTTCTGATCTGACAGACACTGCTCTCTCCTAAATAAATAACAATCTCCTAACTAGAAGACCCCATTGTCTTGTCTCAGTGCTATCATTCTCATTGAACTTTATCTTGTGATGCTCTGAATCATCCCTTCCTCTGGATCCTCCTGCTTCTTTTGGCTTCTGAGACTCAGTTCTTCTCTGGTTCTTCTACTACCAAATGCTTGTTTTCAGTTCTCTTTCCCCAATGGTCATCTATCTCACATCCCTTAAATATGTATGACTTCAAGGGTATGTCTTCTTCACCTTCTCAACACTCTACAATCTATGCTCCTTTTTCTTCTTTGGATGCAATGATCATCTCTTTGAACAGAACTCCCAAATCTGTAATTCCATCCCTCTTGAACTCTAGTCTCCAATTGCCTCCTG
Source organism: Gracilinanus agilis (assembly GCF_016433145.1). Taxonomy (NCBI): domain Eukaryota; kingdom Metazoa; phylum Chordata; class Mammalia; order Didelphimorphia; family Didelphidae; genus Gracilinanus; species Gracilinanus agilis. The sequence goes on along the minus strand of NC_058133.1, from coordinate 45,949,446 downwards.
AACATCTCTTCCTGTCTATCCTATAAATATCTCAGTCAACAGACCCCACAATAGAACTGATAATCTTTTGCCCTAAATCTACTCCTTCTTCAAAACTTCCCTATTTCTGATGAAGGTACTACTTCTCCTCTCAGTCATCCAAGTTGATATCCTTCAGGCCATCCTTGATCTCTTCCTTACCCACTCCCTATAACTAACCAGTTGCCAAAGCTCATTGCCCTCTTCTCTTGACTTTCATGGCTATCTCCTTCATTCAGACCCTCTTGCCTAGAACTAAATAATAGCCTCCTAACCTCTCTCATTCATTTCATGTTCCAGTTTGTTGAGACACCAGAAAGAACTAAGATTTGTTGCTTAGAGTAAATGGAACAAAGACCCCCAGATCCTCTCTATCCGGTCCTTGAGATTTACGTAGAACAAAGTAGTGTGATGGGGGAGGTTTAAAGCAATTATCTCAGGAGAGTTTCACTCAGTTCCTTTTCCATTTGATAAAGTAGAACCTTGGGGATATTTGCCACAGCAAGAAGGGTATGAAAAGGACTAAGAATAAAAACTGATTTCTGACCATAAGTCAGATGAGAGTTGACTAGAGAGGCTCTGAGGAGAGCATAGAATAGAATAATTAAAAAGAGGAGGTAAAAGAAAAGTTCCTATTGTCATCTGGGTAAATGATATCGTCTGTAATCTGCCTACCTAAGAAAGAAAATGTCAGAGCTGTTGACTGGGAAACCTGTAGAACTTCTCTACGTGGTACATGGGAGACATTCCAACAAAGACAGGGCACAGCAGAGATGTAATACTGAACAGGGAGCCATGAAAAGTAACAGCTAGTGAAGTGTAGGATCAGCCAAGAGTGGTATGACAATGATTGTAGTGTTGGACCCATGGAATCCTCCTCTGCTCGTGTGTACATGTCAAGTAGATTGTTTTCTGGGTGTATCCCTTCACATGAGGCCTTGGAAAAATAGGTTCCTTACCTTTATTTACCATATGAGCCATATGTGACTTTATACAGGTCCATGGTCCCTTCTAATTATGCATTTGTGGGATAGTGATCTCAAGTTATTCTTACTTTTGTCACTATGCTTTTTCATCACATGCCTTCACTTGGAATTATCTGAGACCTCTGGGTGCCTTGGTAGAAAAGTAAACACATTAGCAGGAATTTATGAGACATGGTTGGACAGGATTCTGATTCACAAAAACCCAGAACTAGACTTAGCTTTCTGGAGCCTATGGATGGGCAGGGTCCCAAGTGCTACAGAGAAAATGACTTTGTAATTGAAAAAAATTAAACACATGAACATAATGAATATTTATATTAATGTGAATCAAAATTAAATAATGTTCATGAATAATGGAAGACAACTAGTTGGCACAGTGGATAGAATATTGGGCTTAAAAGGAAGGAGAATCTGAGTTCAAATCATCCTCAGATATTTACTAACAACAGTATGACCCTAGGCAAGTCACTAAACCTTTTTTGCCTCAGTTTTCTCATCTATAAAATGAGCTGGAGTCAATAGATATGTTATTGCAAAAATGGTATAGAAGGGATACATTTATTTTTTAATGAAATGGTTGGAAAAATTGGGTAACAAAATGGTTAAAAAGAGACTTTTGAGCCTCAGCTCACATAATATAAATGAGGGGAGCGGGAGAAAAAGAGAGGAAATTTAGATATAAACAGCCGGATGACAAGTTATTATCATGCAATCATTCTTTTGTATTAATGTTCTTGGGCCTGTGAAGGCAGATAAAATGACTGATTTTTTCTTAATAATTGAATAAGAGTATTGAAATGTCAGCTCATATTTTGTACACTCACCGAAGGTATCTCTGGGACAACTCTAGTAGCTGATAAAAATGAAAGCAATGGTAATGATGATAAAGATGACAATGATGAATATGATAACAACCTGGCCATGGTACTCAAAATAATGTGAGAAAAGTATGAGGTGCTTATCTTCTTTGTGGATAGAGTGCTGGATCTGAAGTCAGGAAGACAGGGTTCAAACTCTGTCTCAGACACTTGCTAGCTAAGTGACCCTGAGTAAGTCACTTAACTTTGCCTCAGTTTTCTCAACTGTAAAATAGGAATAATAATAGCACCTGCCTTCCAGGGCGGTTATGAGGAAAAAAATGTATAAAACTTTGTAAACCTTTGTAAATGTATATATAAATATATATGTGAAAGCTTATATATATACATATAATAGCTATCATATGTTATATAAGATATACATAATATAAGCCACTCCATATTTATACAGGATATATATTATGTAATATAACATATATAATAATAAAATACTATATTAAATATAAAAATAATATATAAAATAATATGACATAATAAATAACTACATAAAATATAATAACTATTATAGCATATGTTATATAATTATTGTTATATATTATATAAAACGATTACTGTTCTGTCATAGAACTATGCCAGTAATGTTTTCAATGAACCCACAGAGTATCCTAACACTTTTGTTCAATACACACAAAAAAACCAGTTATTTTATCTATCTTTGTGATAGTCTAGAGCAGTGATGAGCAAACTATTCCCCACGGGCCAGATCCACTGGTCTAGAGAATTCTGAATATAAAAGAACAATGGTAGGATTTGTTCCAGAACAGAAAAATTATTTCAGAACAATTTTTATGCGAATCACATTGAAAATAAGAATAAGATATAATGACAATAATAGTAATAATAATATACATATTATTAAAAGATGTGAACAGCATTGAATCCACCCAATGTAAGCCAATGTAAAGTGTTCATGTGCATTTTACAAAGTACTCAAAACTTGTATCACTAAAAAAACAACTAATCAGCCAAAAAACTCTATTGGTTTACAAGAAAAGAATATGTGGCCAGGAGAAAAAAAAGTTCTGCTAAAAATTCCTGTGGTTATAAAGAATAACTTCTTATTGATTCAATAATTATTGAACAAGCTGCCTGGAAGCACCAAAACCCTCTTATTACTCCTGTATTTGATCATAAAGCCTTTGTCTCAGTTTTGCACTCATGGCTTATTCATGCCATGTAAATATTTTTTAAAAAGACTTGAAATGGTGAGAATAGAATATTTACATGGAAATAGATGTCGGGGAAAACTGTTCTTTATTTATAATATGGTGCCAATAAAATGATGTTGAGAATAATTCATATATATTTTCTCTTTTTCCTCTCTTTTCATTTTAAAAATTTTCTATTTTTGGGGGCAGCTGGGTAGCTCAGTGGATTGAGAGTCAGGCCTAGAGACAGGAGGTCCTAGGTTCAAACCTGACCTCAGACACTTCCCAGCTGTGTGACCCTGGGCAAGTCACTTGACCCCCATTGCCCACCCTTACCAATCTTCCACCTATGAGACAATACACCAAAGTACAAGGGTTAAAAAAATTTTTTTCTATTTTTATAATAGATGGTTCTTTGCAAGGGAAAGTTGGAGAGTTAGAAAGGAAAATTTAATACAATATGAAAAAAGCTTTAAATAAAATAATTTGTAAAAAGAGTAGTTCATATGTAATATGGTATTTTCCTGAAAGATATCTTAAGCTTGTTATGGTTCTGCATGACCTTAAATTTGTTTTCATTTTTTCATACTAGATTTAAATATGACTTCTACATGAAAGAGGGAGTTTCATCAAAATATATTATTTATCAGTTGATTTGTATGGATTGATGTGATATGACTCTACCCAAAACACATTAAAAATCTTCCATTCCATGGAATCTTTCTCCAGAGCTATCAAAATGCCATTCGGACTCAGTAAATACAAATTTTACTGTACATTAAAGAAAGACAGGCTAAAGGCTCCAAACTTGAATCCAGAGATCATATTGAACCAATAGATGAAATTAATATCCTCAAGTATCTCGGTCTTCTCCAGAAAAGAAACACTGAATTAAAGATATCAAAGAAAAGTCTATGGCTGACTATGCTAAGGAGCTTACCGGCATCCTGAAACAAAAACTGAATGGGAAGAACACATTTAAATAATGTAATACCTATAGGATACCAATTATAATGTGTATTTTGGGTGGACTTTAAAATGGATTGTAAAGGGAGCAGCTGGGTAATTCAGTGGATTGAGAGCCTGACCTAGAGATGGGAGGTTCTAGGTTCAAATCTGGCCTCAGACACTTCCTAGTTGTGTGACCCTGGGCAAGTCACTTAAGACCCCCATTGCCTAACCCTTGCCACTCTTCTGCCTTGGAGCCAATGTGTATTGGCTCCATTATAGAAGGTAAAGGTTTAAAAATTTTAATTAATCAATTTAATTTTATTAAATGGATTATAAGAAATTTGAAAAGTATCCTCATGAAAATCTATTCACTATCAGTGAAACAATGTACCTATCCCCTTAAAGCCATTATAGAAACATTAACACCTTAAACACATAAAAAGGGAGGTATGTTTTAGATAAATAAAAATAAGACCTACAGAAATACTTTTGGATAAACAAAGCTCAGCTACTGTAAAGGCCAACACAGGTATATACTCATCATTACAGTTGTCAAATGTTAAGTAAAAGTGCTTTGACTAAAGACGGTGTCTATTTAAAGTCTGAAATCGTAAGAACAGAATCAAAAGGCCCTCCGGTGAAGACATCCACATGAATTTAGATGGCAACATCGACAAAGAAGTATTGGACAAATGTCTAAGTACTGTTAATCTGTTCGTGGAAAGGGAGAGTTTTATGATGGTGATTCAAGGCTAGATCATCATTACCAAAAATTAAATACACGTTATATTATTGAACTAAGGATGCTTTCAACGAGCCTAAGGAGAATGCACTTATAACCCAATACTTTTATTCAACTACAAAAGCAGTTATTTTATCCACTAGTCTAATGGTTCATAGGATATTAAATGTTTCTGTTATCTTGATATTTCTGTTATCAGGAAAATAACAAGTTAACTTATTCTATCTGAATAACATTGGAAAAGATGGAAATGGAATATTAACAACAATAATAATATTGCAGTTATTCCTGGCAACTTCATGGTACAGTGAATAGAGAACTGGTCCTTGAGGAAGAAAGAACTACATTCAAGTCCTCCTTCATAATATACTGATTATATAATCCTGGACAAATTACTTGACCATTAATGTTCTTGGGCAACTATTAAATTCAGAACAAATGCTATACCTGCATTAGGATAGGAAATTTCCTCCCCAGTAGAATCCCATACCAAAGAATCCATAAGTCTGGAGCAGATGGACATACAGAGAGATGATAGGAAGAACCAAATACTTTATGTAATTTTACTCAATATATGTTATTTTGATTGTTTTCTTCATTCTAGACCATTTTCTATAATTCTCTTTTGCATTTTTCATATGTGACATTTCCTAGAATTCAATAATATACTGTTCCTATGTCATTTATATACTATGATTTATTCAGCCTTTCTTTAATTGCTGATTTCTTCCAAGTGTTTTTTCTTCTGTAAATATTCTTGTACAAATAAGTCTTTTCTCACCTTGTCAACAATATCACTAAGGCTTAGCCCTAGCAATGTGATCACTGAGTCAAAGAATGAAAATTTTTGTAGTTCATATTGTATAATACCATAATGCTTTCCTAAAAAGATCTATCTAATTCACAGCTCCACTAGCTGTGTAATTGTGTGCCTGTTTCTCCTCAACCCTGCCATCATTTGATTGTATTTAGCCCTCCTAAATTCCAGTCTATATTACTCTGCCTACTGGATCTCTCCACTTGGATACAAGGCAATTGGAGATGCAGTAGATAGAGTGTAAGGCTTAGACTTAGGAAGATCTGAATTTGTACCCTCAGAGGGAATTCTTTCATTTTTAAAATCTACTGAGTTGGAAGATCCTTTTTACTCAGTTGGCCAGTGCTCTTGGTCAATATCTCATCTTCATTTATGAGGACCAAGGGACCAACCAGAGACAATAAGTACAAGCATAGGCATCATTGGACATGGCGAGTCTATGTGCTCAGTTCCGTACATCCTTTACAGGATGGTCCCTGCAGACCCACCCCCATCACATTCCGTGGGATGAACGATCTGCCACTATACTCATCAAAAGACTTCTTGTGGAATTATGCTTGCTATGAAGATTCTGCTTTTTATTTTTAAGGGAAAGAAGAAGATGGGTTTTGAGAGACTTCTAACCACTATCACAGTAATGTGGGGGCTTTGTTTTATTTTTTAAAATTCTATAGGAAAAAGATTTTTATCAGCATATTCTGTGAATTTAAGAAAAGAAGAATATACAAAAATTATAAGAAAGATCTGAGAGCTTCTCACATATGTTTGTTAAAAACAAAATCTGAGATTTAGAAATTCTCACCCAAAGGGCATCAGTGAAAGATTTAGAGGAAAGCTCTCCTTTGTGAAGCAAAGTATTGTAAGCCAGCAAGGACATAGTTCTTCCAATGCAGGGATATTGCTGAATTTGAGGACTGGGGACAATTTCCTGCAGAAGAGAGAATAGTTCTGTTTAAACTAGTCTTGCAAGGGTAACACAAGTTATTTGTGAAAAGAAAAAGAAAATGTAGATTCTAGGCATTTTTACATTTAGCAAAATTGGATCCACCAGACTGCACAATAATGTTGGCTATAATTTCAGGGTACTTTGAAGAGGCAGCTGGGCTTGCAGAGGGTGGGGGGGAAGCAGAGGGAGAAGAGTAGCTTGTGTGGAGACAGTAAAAGCAAAGGCAGGTAGATGAGAGCATTAATAGCAGCAGGGACAATTGCTTTTGAGGAATCGAGGTCCAGAGATGGATGCCCAAGGTCACCGAACCATTGAATGTCACAAGTGGCTCTAAAACTCAGGCTCTCTGACACCCACCTGGGGCCCTGTCTAAGCTTCATGCTCTGCTGCTAGCAGCTGCTTCCCATCACAGTACCCCCTCTCCCAATGCAGACATGGCCCTGCTCTGTATTTATGATTTTAGAGAGTTTGACTGAGGAGCTAAGGGACTGGATGGCTCTTCTGAGAACTTCCAGTAGAGTAGGGGGCCCAGCCAACCCTACCTCATTCCTCTCCAGTTTGTACTCTATACTTTCTTGATCACATCCAAGCTCTGGGGACAATTGTCTTCTCCCCCATCTCATTTTCAACTTCCTTTTATGTGATCTGTCCCCCATTAGAACATAATATTTGGAGCAGTGAAGTAACAAAGTGGATAGAATGCCAGGTCTGGAGTCCTCTTGACTCCAGATTTGTTCAAATATGGCCTCAGACACTTCCTAGCTATGTAACCCTGAGCAAGTCAACCCTGATTGCCTAGCCCTTGATGCTCTTCTCTCTTAGAACTGATACTAAGATAGAAAGTATGGGTTTAAAAAACATGAAAACATAAGAGTCTTTCTTTCTGCTTGTATATCTATCACCAGAGTTAAGCACAGTGCTTGGCACATAAAAACTGCTTATTAGTTTTTGTCAAATGACTAACCTATTGATTCAAGGGCAAAGAGTATTTGATTTTTGTCTCAGAGTAAGCACTCTGCCTTTTATATGATGTTTTTGTTGTTGTTCAGTCATTTCAGTTGTGTCACACTCTTCATGCTTTCTCCAGCTCGTTTTACAGATGAGGAAACTGAGGCAAACAAATTTAAGTAGCTTTCCTGGAACTACAAATCTAGTAAGTGTCTGAGACTGTGTTTGAATTCATGATGAGTCTGCCTGACTCCAGGCCTTACACGCTGTCCACTATATCACCTAACTGCCCCTGGCTTGGTATATAGTAGGGGCTTTAAAAGTTCTTGCGGGACTTTCTGAGGGAGCAAAGAGCCTGAAGCAAACAGATACTCATGAAGAGGGAAGTAGGTAATCAAACTGTTGTATGCAAATATAAAATAATATCACTATAGAGAAACATTGAAAAACTTACATAAACTGATGCAAACTGAAGTTAGAACCAGGAAAAAATTATATCTACAATCACTACAATATAAATGGAATGAGCAACAATCACAAAATGACTAAAAATGAATGTTGCAAAATTATAAACAATGAGGTTGACCCCAAGAAGAGAAAAGAGAGAAGACCTTTTTCTCTGCAGAGGGGGCCAAGGGTATAGAAGAGGATATTAATTTTGGCATTTGGAGTTTTTTCTTGCTAAGAAGTTTTCCTGTTTTTCCTGCACTCTTTTTTCTCTCCCTCTCTCTCAAATTTTTTTGAGTCTGGGTCTCTCTATCTCACTCAGGCCACAAATAAAAGGGCCACTACAAGACCAGATACTATGATCTGCTCCATTTCCCATCTGGGTTGGTTCACTCTCTTAGAGAGCCTGGGACCTTCTCCCCAAGAGTCTCACCACAGTGGTGCCAGATTCTCTGTGCACTCCCCATCAGCTTTAGCTTTACTGAAGTCCCCCAAATCCCAAACTCAAGTGATGCACCAGCTATAGCTTCCCTACTAGTGGGCATTGCAGGGACATCCTTTAAAAATACTTCGTTATAAGGGCTGTTGATCAGGATGGGGAAATACAATGTAAATATTTTTAATCTGTTTTAAAATTTAGAAATAAATGCTTACTAAATAAATGAAAGAATGAATCAACAAGCATTTATTAGGTGCCTAAAATATGCCAGATACTATGTTTTGGTTCTAGAAATATAAAAACAAACCAAACAATCCCTACCCTCAAGGAACTAATATTCTATTAGTGCAGACAACATGTGCACATGGAAATATATATAAACTATTGAAAAAATAAATGCAAGGCAATTAGAGGAGAAGAGGCAGGAGAATCTGGGGCATTAAGGAAGGCTTCATATAGAAGATCGAATTTGAGATGAGCTTTTGAGAGAAACAAGGGATTCTAAGAAGCAGAAGTGAAGAAGGAGGACTTTCAAAGTTTTAGGGACAGGCAAAGACCTGGTTGTAAGACATACAGTGTGAAGAACAGTGAGAAGACCAGTTAGTCTCTAAATCAAAGAGTGAAGGGTAGTAGGATGTAATAAATCTAGTAAGAAAGATTTAGAGCCATGGTGTTAAAATTTTAAATGACTAACACAAAGATGGGAGGGATGACTAATGTATTGGATGGTGATCAGGATCTGAAAAGACTTTAACAATCTAGGACAATGGGCCATTGCTATATCCAAACCACATTATTGAATACATACATTAATATGTATCCTCTTTTGATTTTAAAAGATCAAAAAATTTTTAAAAGATCAAATATGAATTTGATCAAAACTGCAAATATGAATAACATGGAAATAGGTTTTGAACAATGATACATGTATAACCCAGTGGAACTGCTTGTCGGCTTTGGGAGGGGGGAGGAGGATCGTGAAACATGTAACCATGGGAAAATATTCAAAATTTAAAATTAAAAAAAAACATATATATATATATATATATATATATACACTCTTGTTCCTGTGGCTTTTCTTTAAGGTCAGGCAACATTTAAAAAAATCTTAGAGTCAAAAGGATTACTTTGCACATTCCCAAATGTTTCCAAGAGGGATTTCAGAGAAAATACCTAGCATCCCTTTTTTTCTGTTCTTTCAGAGCTTCTTGCCTCTCTAGAATTCTCCTGGTGTTCCATTAGAGAGAAAAATAAGAGATTGTCTTTGGCAGGCACTATTGGGTGATCTTTGCCAGACTGAATCCCAGTTTCTTTTGTAAACTTTTGTAAGACTGCTTTGTCCAAGGTACCATCCCCTCTCATGTATTGTAGAATTGTAATACCCTGTTCTTGTTCTCAGAGGGCATTTATATAAATCAAAGTATATTTGATTTTTGTCCCTCGTGGTTTGTGATCTTACCTTTCTATTATTGCTATGTCCTAAAGATCTTCATGTTATGAAAAAAATAGATCCCTAATTTTAAATGATCTCCTCTTCCCTCTAATTTATGCCTATATAGACAAAGAGCACAAATAATCACAGTTTATCCATTCCTTTCTATACATATATATATATATGTATACATCAAACCATCTGGTGTTCTCACAAGGACATTAAAGAAACATGGCAGCTAAGAGAGAAGAGGAAGCATTAATATTAATAATAATGACATACTAAAAAAACTGAAGAATGAGAAATTACAAAACTTCTATTGAACTTAGGGGTTATTACTGAGCTGAACAACAGAATCAAAGAATCTCTAAAGACTTATTGAAAAAAATGAATGGATGAATGAAATTACTCCCTCATCAAAAAGCCTTCAATCCTTATAACACTTATTTTAGCTTGTAACTAATGAGTTCTAAAAAGCATATCTTATTATATAGGACCTATGTAATCCAAAGACTTTCCCTGATAAAGTTATAAGCCTATTTCAAAGAGAATGTTGTGAGCATAAACCCTATTCACTGGAGAAAAGAAAAACAACCATAGACTTTAAAATTGTCCTTTCTTTCTAGCTCATTTTTCAATGTCACTGATCAATATATCATGGACAAGCATTGATGCTCACGGCTTCCTAGTACTTTAAGATATAGAGCTAGACGGGACCTTGGAGAACATATTGTTCAACAGACTCATTTCACAGATGTGGTTGTACCACCACAAATCCATAACAGACAATTCAATCAATTTCATTGGGAAAAATTATGACTGTCAGTATATTCATTTTAGTGGTGGACCTATTATTTTAGCCAACGGAGTAGCCTTCGGACTGAGCCTAAAGGAAGCCTGCCTCCCAGACACCTCTACTCCATAAATAGCAGATTGGGTTAAGATCATCCAAGAGCCGTAAAAATCAAAGAAACAAACATTATCCAATGACATTTAAATTAACCTTTTTGGTCTAGTATCTCCCCAGGAATAGGACAATAAGCCTATCAATTTAAATAAAGCTAAAAGGCACCTAAGAGATGAGGCAGAGTGCTAGTCAGTTCCTGAAGCAGGATTCCATCCACATTTTCACATCAGGGACTTGATGTATCTCAAGAACCTTGAGACTGATTACTTCTCTAAGTCTCCACTCCTCTTCAGTTTACTGGTAAACCAATCCACCTCAAATTCCTTTTTGTCATGTCACATAGAATTATTTCTTCAAAACTATAGCTGAATGCCTGGATGAATTTGACTCTTACTCTTCAAGGAAGAATTCAAATAAGCATTGGATTCTTGGTTCTTCTGACATTTGCCCTGAACTCACAAGAAGTGAAGAGTAGACTTTACTTTTCATACCAGTATACTTCCAATTCTCTATTTAAAACACCCTGTGACTGGGGAACTTCTATTTATGAACATTTTTATGAAACCCAATGAATGCAACAGAGAGAGTGATGACACAAATTAGCTTACATAAAACAACAGTAGCAAGGTGAGTCCCTTCATATGGTACATGCTAACCTCTGAGCTCCAGGTGCCAGCAAGCATTTTGAAAGCAAGTAACAACTTCTTTTCTTTTTTTTAAACTCTTACCTTCTGTCTTAGAATCAATACTATGTATTGGTTCCAAGATAGAAGGGTGGTGAGGTTGTTTTCAGTAATTTCTTGCTTAATTTCATTTTATTCTTTTCCTGGGGACAAACAGTTGCTCCATGGTAGGTATCTCTTTCCAAATACAATAAGCAAGTGGCTATTTTTCTTTCACTTTTCTAAGAAGCTTTTTGTTATCAGTTTGAATGTCCTTCTAAAATTTTAAAATAAATAACCATTACTTGGACTTCTCTGCTAGCAGCAATGCAATGATCCAGAACAATTCTGAGGGACTTATAAGAAAGAACGTCATCCACATTCAGAGGAAGAACTGTGGGAGTAGAAACACAGAAGAAAAACACTTCTTGAACACTTACTTGAACACATGCGTTGATGGGGAGATGATTTGGGATGTAGACTCTAAACGACCACCCCAGTGCACCTATCAAAAATATGGAAATAGATCTTGATCAATGATACATGTAAAACCCAGTGGAATTGCGTTTCGGCTATGGGGAAGGTGGGTGGGGAGTTTGAGGGGGAGGGAAAGAACATGAATCATGTAAACATGTAAAAATATTCTAAAAAATAAAAAAAATAAAATAATATTTATTTTCATGTAAAATAAATAAATAGCCATTACATTTGGATCAGGTCTTTGATTCATTTCTTGTGAGTTTCATGAGAACATAAAGAGAACCATTAGTTCTATACTTACTTGCCTTTTCCCTCTTAGAAATCTGGGTTCAACTCTAGTTAGTTACATAGGTATACTTCTAAAGAAATAATTAGTTATAATATGGACAAAAGAAATTTGATGAGTCTGGGGACTGAGGTTTGCCAACAAAATGGAGAGCCATGGAATATCTTAAAACATAGTAACCCAAGGATACTTCTTGAAGGAAAGTTCCTTCATAAGGAGCTAAAATCAAAGTGATATTGTTGACTAGCACTGATTTTCCCTCCCTATGGTTCTCAGACAGCCATTAATTTATCATTTATGGAACTGAAGCCATGATAGAGAAAGAGAACTTCCTTCTACTCTCTCCCATGTTTTTTATGAATGTTTAATGAAGGGAAAGCTTATGTTCTATTGAAAGAGACAGATATATAGATGGAAGGTAACCTTAGGGGAAGAGCTCTAAAGAATAACCATAGAGTTATGAACTAAGGGGAAGGGCAGCCAGATGGTTCAATGGATAGAGCACCAGACCCAGAGTCAGGAAATCTCAGCTTCTCAAGTTCAAATCCAGCCACAGTCACTTACTAGCTTGTGACCCTGGCAAGTCACTTAATCCTCTTAGCCTCAGTTTCCTTATCCATAAAATGTGCTGGAAAAGGAAATGGAAAACTACTCCAGCATCTTTGCCAAGAAAACCCCAAATGGGATCAAAAAGAGTTGGACACAAATTGAAAAACTACCCAACAAGTGAACTGAGGAGATTGGAAAAGGCCTCCTGGAGAAGGTAGCATTTTATGTGAGTCTTGAAAGGAGACAGGGATAATGGGAAGATGTGACAAGGGAGGGCATTCCAGACATGGAGTCCTAGCCTATGTATAGGCATGGAGATAGGAGATGGGAATGCTATATATGTGGAAAAGCCAGTAGATCAATCTAGCTGGACCATAGAGCTAGTAGACAGAAGTAGTATTAAAGAAGACTGGAAAGGCAGGAAAGTGCTAGGCTGTAATGAGCTTCAAACGCTTAACATAAGCCTTTATATTTAATTCTAGAAGTAATAGGGAACCACTGGAGTTTATTGAGGAATGGGTTAAGTTGAAATGGTCATTTCTCTATTGCCTGAAATAACTACAAAAACACCATAAAAATTAGTTTGGTTATTGGTTTTTTCCACTGAATTATATGAAGGTTGTGAAATTGTTTTGGTACAACCACATCTGTAAAATGAGGTTGTTGAATTACATGTTCTCTAAGGTTCCCTTCAGCTCTAAATCTTCTAATCCGATGAGCTTGGGAGCACTAAAGCTTTTCCAGGATAGACTGATAGGTTAAAAATGAGCCTGAAAGGAAAGAACAATTTTAAAGTTTGTGGTTTGTTGTGGTTTTCCCTGGTGGATATGGCTTATGCTCAAAATAATCTCTTAGAAATAGGGACAAAACTTTGTCCGGGAAGTTGTTTAGGTCACAAATTTTGTGTGACAGCAAGTGTTGTTGGGAATTTAAAGTGGCAAGCTAAACAGCAGTGTTTGTGAAGCTGAGTGAGGGCTTGTTGCTGAGGGGGCCAAATTAATGCTTTCCTATTCATTCATTCATTTAACAAGTTGTTTTTTAAATTAGTTCTTTGATTCCTCTTTCTCAACTCAATGATAATTCTGCAATTTAATATAGTTCCCCTATTTTATACTTTCTCATTCTTTAGCTCCTTTGGTTGTTATTATTTTTGCTATTCTTCTTCTTCTTCTTCTTCTTCTCCTTCTTCTTCTTCTTCTTCTTCTTATTATTATTATTCTTCTTCTTATTATTATTATTATTATGCCCTTTTCTCCCTTAACTGCCTATTGCTCCATGTCCCCATAGCAGCCCCTCCAGACATTTTGGAGTTTATGATGACATATGATACCCTGTTCTTTCCATCACCACCAGACATGAAGGTCTTAGTACCAAGCAATAATAGCAGGATCAGATCGCATTACATGAGAGTTGAAACTCAAATATACTTTCTATGAATACCCTTTGGCAGCAAGAGCAGGGTACAGCAACACTCTTGTCCCTGAAGGACATTGGCATGCCTAGTTAAGCTGCCTGACAACACTTTCCAGCTGAGGCCAGGGATCATCCAGGGTGAAACTCTCCAAATGGTTTTTGCCTATGAAATCCCTTGTTCTAACTCCCAATTCCTTTATTTTCCAGTGAAATAGCAGGAGCCACCAACATTTAAGAGAGAGTGAGACCAAGGGATCATACCGCTTCCCCTGAAGTCCTGTAAGTTGAAGAATGGGGAAAAATGTAAGATCTTCCAGATGCATTCTTTACTCTAAACCATGTTGGAAAAACCCAAGAAAAATAGATTATGTGGTTTACCTTAGAGTCAAAGCTGAAGTTAAAGTTAAAGCCTAGACCTCTTGATTTTAAGTCCAATTGATTCCTCAATTATAATAAGGGCTTGGAATTCCCATCTTCTATCTTTGGTAACTTCCTTCCAGAATGGAGTGAAAGTTCTTATTGAAAGAGATCAGCTTTTCTTTGTCATTCTCCATAGCCTGGTATTGATTATTTGGACAGAGTAATCCCTAATGATTGTGTCACAAAATTCCAGGATGTCAACAATTGTCAGGTCAAGGTAGCTAAGAAGGCTGGGAATCATCTCTGCATTTAAGGAGATGTGCTTCATTTCTGTAAACAAGGGCTAGGTAGTCATTATTCTAAAGAAGAGGTCTTTTCTATAAGCTGTAAAGTTTCCAAGAGGAGGACCTGATCACTTTTTAGTATAGTGGTGGGGCTGGATTGATATTTTATGTAGAATATCCTTACCTAAATAAAGACATAGTGTTTATCTTTCACTACTGTCTTATTTTCCACATTAAATATCCCTGGGTTCATAAGCAGTCTGGGATATGGGCATCTCAGTGATTTTTAGTATTGTAGAAATTCTCTCTCTCTTCAGCTTCCCCCAACTCAACTTGAGCTGAGGAAAAAAATCTCTTCTCCTTTTAGGGTCATCTTCCTCTTCTCTCAATTTCAAACCATCCACATAGAGAATTGGGAAAGAAACATAATAACTAGCTATTTATTTTATAGCAATCTCACACAGCATTGGAATGCAAATTAAGTGTTTAAAGGAATGAATTTTCATTTTCAGGCCACAATGAATATAGCCAGGAAGATCAACTCCTTTCTCATCCTAATTTATTTCATACCCAAACTTCAAGTCAGAGGGAAAATGAGAAGTGACATGATCAGACAAATAAAGAAGGGGATAGGATTTTTCCTCAGCAGTGGCCCATCAAAACAGGAGAAGATAGGTGCTCTGGATTGGATTCCAGAAGTCCCACCAATCCCAGGCTGCTGTCCCATATCATTTTGTCTCTTCCTACCTTTCTTAGCAGGAGAAACATGGGGAAGAAGAGTAAAATATGGGGAATTCTGGGTGATGCTTGTGCACTAACATTCCTGCTACATCAAGGGTTTTATGACCTTATTCTTGGCAGAAGGGGTTATATTTTTACATTACAGAAGTGATTCTTGAGCTGTTATGAATGAGACTGTTAGAATTCCAAAATAATCAGCCACGAAATTCTGTGATATGATCTATTTTCCAATTAAAAGGAAAAAGCATCCTTCATGAAGCTTTTATTTAGGCACCCTATAATGCAATGGAATTCAAAGAACCATTGTTTCTCATCTGAACCTTCCACTTGACTCCAAGATTTCTGGTCCTCTCTACAATGCCACCAACCAGAGACATCCTCTCTCCCTTACAGTGATAGTCTTCTGCTTTTCACACAGTATCTCCACTTCCTCTCCAATTCTTTCCCATCAATACTACAGTTATAGATATTAGCAAATTGCGCACAAAAAACCCCCTGCTTTACTCATACTATAGAACTGAAGGGTTTGAAATATAGGAGATCTTAATAAATTAACATGTATCATAGAAACTTAGGATCATAGTACAATAAAGCTGTTAGAGATCTTTAAAATCATCTATTCCAATCTCATTTTATAGTTGAGGAAAATAGGGAAGACAGAAGTGAGGTGGCCTGCCCTAGATCACAAAATGAGATAATGATGGAAGTGGGAGTAGGACCTGGATCTCAATTATGAGGCCAATTCCCTTTTGGCATAATTCCAAATTCCAGGATATTCTATTTAACTAACCCTACATGATCTGTCTTATATAGCTAATGTCTGGCTTCTTCTCATCCCAGCAAACCATTCCCCTTACCTCCATTTCTAGCACATTCCTTTCACCTACCTCTACCAAGGTAGATTCCTGGCATGACTTCTTTCTTGAGCATTCATTTTTCATTTTTCATTTCTATTCCCTTACCAATCACCCTAGTCTAGTTGTTCATTCCTTTCATCTTGGATAATTTCCTGGCTACTCTTCTTGAGTCCATTGTCTCTCTTCCAGACTAAGCTTCCTAAATCACTGCTTAATGCATGTTAAAAACAACAATGACAACAACCCAGAGTTGTTATGGTTCTCCATGGTTTTGAATCTATGAGGATAGGCTGAAGGAAGTAGTCTTGTTTAGCCTAGAGAAGAGAAGACTCAGGGAACATGTGATAATTGCTCCCTGTTGATTCTATGAATTCCCAGGACTTGTTCCCATGTGATAATTGCGTTTATGTATTTGAAAGGCTGTTGTTTACAAGAGATTTGACTTGTTCTGTTTGACACCAGAAGAACGAAGCAGGAACAATGAGTGGAAGTTGCAAAGAGCAAAAATTGGGTTTGATATAAAGAAAAACATCCTACCTATTAGAACTGCCTCAAAGTGGGATGGTCTGCCTTGAAAGCTGATGTCTTCTCCCTTTTAGGAAGCCTGCAGGCTGAGGCTGGTACATCTCAGATATGTTATATGGGGATTCCTTTAAGGTATGTATTGAACTAGTTAGCCACTGAATTATCTTCTAACTCTCATATTCTTTGGTTTTGTGGATTCTTTAAGGATCCGTTCCCTCCAGGTCCCAGGGTTCTGTTACTCCTCTGAAAATGCAGAGCAGATTTTCTCTATCTTACTCATTTTATAATTAATATGTGCTTCTTGTACTGTTATTTATATCTTTTAAAATTTTGTCTTGTTTCAACAACAGGATGGAAAACTCATTGTATACAAAACCAGAGCTCACAATTCTTTATATCTCCTATGCCTGGTCCAATGTTCTGTATACAGTAAGTGGTCAATAAATATTTGTTGATGATAATTATAATGATATTCTGTCACATGATCACAGATAAGGAAAAAACGAGTGGTTCCCAGTTCTGGTCCAATCTTTCAGATGAGAATATTCCTGATGAAATTATTTTTATTTTGATATAGTAGAAGCCCCATTTCTCTGGTCTGTTCCCAACACTATGAACAGAGCTCTGCATTAACATGGTATATTTAAATGTAATTGCATTCAAACCTCTTTTAAAGACTTGGCACTGCCACACTTCACAGAAATGTTTTTAAATCACCGTGACATTGGCATATACAAATACCCAAAATAAACCATTGCTTCTTTCCAGGAAAGAGAGAAAATCCTCAACAGATCCAGAGTTGAAACATTCAATTTCATTTCAACTAGGAATTACTAAGAACCTACAATGAGCCCAGGAACTCTGCTGGGTCCTAGGGATGCAAAACTGTAAATGAAACAATCTTTGTCATAAAAGGAGCTCACATTCTACTGGGGCAGACACATATAAATAAATTTAAACTATGTACAAAATAAGTGGAGGAGCAAACTAACAGCTGGGGGACTCAGGGAAGGTCTCTTGTAGAAGGTGATATTTAAGCTGACATTGGAAGGGAGCTGGGGGTGCCAAGAAGTGGAGGTGAGGAGGGATAGCATTGTCTACCACACAGTGAAAATGAATCCATTTAGCTCAGTGATTGTCAGTTGTCCTCTCCATGATTCTACCTGTTTCTAGAAAGCTGAGAATACTGAAGGATGTTGTGGATAATCTTAATTATAGCTGCTTAATAGGGATGCCAAGTTTCCTCATTTAATGGAGATTATGGAATTGAGGAGACTGAACCTCCAGCCCTTAAAGAATGTAGATGTGAATGTATCCTAGGGTCTTACTCAGTTAGTCTCCTTTGGGCTACTGACCTGTCTCCCAGAAGAACCCTGATATATCACACCATATCATCGTTGAAGGGCACTCTGTGGGAAGAGAAACAAGGTCCATTCCATTTGGCCCTAGAGGGAAAAAATTCTGAGGAATCAATAGAAGTTTCAAAGGGAAAATCGAATTCGGTTTGATGTGAGGGGAAAAATTCTTAATAATTAGAGCTACCTAGAAGCAGAACAAATTGGAATTAGAATGTATGCTCCTTGAAGGCAGGGACTGGTTTTTGTTTAACTTTTTTTGGTATTCCCAGCACTTAGCACAGTGTCCGACACACTTATTGCTTAATAAATGCTTATTGACTATTGTTGACTGTTATGAGAGATAGTGTGTCATTAGAAAATATGTTTCTGGCTCACTTTTGTCTTTGTGTCCTCAGCACATAATAGGTTCTTATCAGATGATTGTTGGTTAGTCAGTAGTGACTCCTCCTTCACAGGAGGTCTTGAATTCAAGTAAAAAACTGAGGGGCTGCTTGCTCTATATCTTTTGGGGAGTATTCTTATTTAGAATTGGGTTGGACTAAAAGCCTTCTGAGTGGCTTCCTAGTTTTAAAATTATATGATAATTCTGTAATCAAGTGGAAGGTATTCTTTGCATAATCTTTTATTTGTATATGTGTATGTATATTATTAGATCTGTTCTTTATTGTGTTCTATAATGTTACGGCTATGTAAATAAAACCTCACCATAATATAAAAGAGATTCATTAAAACATTATTTAGTAAATCAGGAAAGCACTTCTTTCTCTATTATTATTTCATCTACATTGTACTTTCATAGAGCCAATGAATGAGTGGAATTCACTGTACCCTCACTCCCTTATACAAAAGGGGCAGAAAAAAGAAGAGAGGTAATGGAGTAGCATTTCTTATTAAGAACAAATATTCATGGGGAAATCCAAAAACCCAGAGGTAGAAAGAATAATGGTGGAAAGCATGCAGATAAGGATCCATAATGAAGAAAGAGACATATTCCATACTGGAATGAAAATTAATTACCGAGCACCTGGCAGAAGGAGGAATTAGATGAGGAATTAGGGAAACAGAAAACAAACCTGGCCCAGAGGCATAATAATCAAACTGTGGGAGGGAGACTTCATCTACATGGACATCTGCTCAAGAGATGTGTGTGTGTGTGTGTGTGTGTGTGTGTGTGTGTGTGTCTTGACGTGTCTTATATAAATAATTTTGTTCTTTACAAGGTGGGGAAAAGTCCATTATGGAGCAGGTTTTTATCAACAAAGAAGAACTGGTTGTCGAAGTGGAGATTATATGAAACTTTGAGGCCATTGACTGCCATCTTGTATAAATTTCCAGAGAAGGACTTCCAGGATGGTGAAGAGCCTTGTGTTCATATTAGATGGGAATCAGCTGAAGGAAATGGTTGTATTTAGCCTAAAATGGAGAAGATTTAAAACATGACTGTCATATGGAGGATGGATTGAATGTTTTTCTCTTTGGCCCAAGGGTACAGCCAAGACCAATATGATGGGAGTTTCAAAGTAGTCATTTGGGTTTGTTATCAATAAAATTGTCCTAATCAGAGGTTTCCAAAAATGGATGGAATAACCTCAAGAAGTGGTGAGTTCCCTCTCCTGAGAGGCCTTCGAGCAGAACTTGGATGACCATTTCTTGGGCATATCATAGTGGGGCTTGCTTTTGTATATAATAGGGAGACTGGTCAATGAAAGCCTTATCCTTAGGGCATTGCCATATGTCCTATCTGTTTCTAGGCTTGTGTAATTGTGGGGGCTCTTCTTCCTACTTCAGAAAACATAAAGATATGTGCCTATTTCCTATTATTTTATTACATGGTAAACAAAGTTTTGTAAAATTAATTGTTGAATCAAAACTGAATGTGCTTAAGAAGGGTTCAAGCAGGTAATCTCTCAATCTCTATTTTAATAACTTTCATGGAGTGAGAACTGCTATGAAGTGAGGATAGGACAGGGGGCAGAATCAGTAGCTTTAACTTCCTTGTTTCCCTACCCGATCACCATGCCTTCATGAATGCATGGCAGCTCTGTTCATAGTGTGAGTGCCCGGGCAACCAGTAAGACCACAAGAATCACATCAGTGGGGGGACCCACCACCTCCTGAAACGGAAGTTCATTAAGATCATACTTAAGATTCAGTCAGAAAGCTAGTAAGCCTCAAAACCAGGATCCAAACCCAGATCTTCTGACTCCAGAGATTGTGCTCTCCCCACTGTACCATGTTGTCTCCATGATAACTTACTGTGTTCACCAACTTAGTTTGGAAAGAGAAGCTCAAAGCCTTGGTTCCTCATTGTGTTTCTCTAGCTGCTTATGGAGCATTGAAAAAATTGTGTCTGTGGGCCTCAGTTTCCCCAGAGGTATAATATGGAGGTCAGATTAGATGGAGGTCAGGGAGGGAAGGAAATAAGCAAGTATCTTTCAGTGCTGATTGCTCTAATCAATTACTTCACTTAGGAGTTTCCTGTCTGGATGGAATCACAGGTCCAGATCAATATTTTAGATGAGAATTAAAGAGTGATGAGAATGAACCCTGCATAAAACCTGAAGCAGAGAGAACTGAATGTTGATGACCATTAGTCTTTCCATATAAATGTATCAGCAAATATTTATGGAGGTGTCATATGTACAAAGTACTGTTCTAGGTATTGTGGGATATATGAATACTCTCCTTGCTCTTGGGCAGAAGAGAAGGGCAGAGTATTTATTAACACCTATATGTCAGACACTGTGCTAAGCTCTTTACAGATATTATCTCATTTAATTCCCACAACAACTTTGGGAGGTAGGTACTATTATTACCCATATTTTACTGAGG
Source organism: Gracilinanus agilis (assembly GCF_016433145.1). Classification (NCBI taxonomy): domain Eukaryota; kingdom Metazoa; phylum Chordata; class Mammalia; order Didelphimorphia; family Didelphidae; genus Gracilinanus; species Gracilinanus agilis. The sequence continues at coordinate 45,928,440 of NC_058133.1, read as the reverse complement.
TAATCAATCAGAGGTTAAGTGACTTGCCTTGGGTAGATCACACAGCTAGTGGGTGTCTTACTGGTGTCTTGGTCTTCCTGATTCCACTTCCAATGCTGTGCTCTACCTAGGTTTTTTTGTTTGTTTTTTTCTTCTAGCAAGGAGCTTAAAGTCTTTTAGGAAAATAAGACCTAGACCCAAGTAAAGAAATTCGTGTGACATAGTCTTGAACTGCTTATGATAATAAAATCTCCGATCTAGAGCTGGAAGGGACCTATTAGCTCATCCAGACTTACCCCTTCATTTTACAGATGTGGAAACCCAAGATTAGGGAAGTAAATGGTCCAAAGTCATACAGGTATTTAGTATGAGAGGTAGAACTTGAACTTGGGTCTTCTGAGTCCTCTTGCATACCTCCGAAGGTAAGTCATCCTATATTAAATGAGCCCATGTTACTGGTTGAATGCCATATAAGTAGTAGAAACAAGATAACCTTGGGAGGGACACTCTCTTTCTATCTGATGTGGGAAGGGAAGGCATGGCAGAGAAAGCTTTTAAGGCTGTGTACATCGGTTGAGTAGTTTGTATAGTTTTCCATAAAAAGAGCCATTGGGATGTTTTCATGAACATCTGATGCTAGCAAGAGTTTCTCCTTTATTTCTGCCAGGAAGTGGTTGCAGAGGTTCTTGAGATCCAGGAAATTCTTCTCCAGATCTTGATGGACTTCTTATTGCCTCCAAAAGTCTGAATGATGACTTCTGCCTTCCTGTTTGGAGACAAGTCTCTTCTTTCTTTGATTACCAAGATGGCTAACACCATGTCCGAGACTAGCTTATTGAAAGCTCCTTTTGTAAACTACTTGAAGACCATGTCCAGACAGAGCATTCCTAGGTAACAACAAGTAGCCGCTTTCTTATATAAAGAGTTATTTCAGACATACTGACATCTGAAGATCAATGTAGCCTCTAATGTCCACAGCAGGGAAGAGCACTTAGAAAACTAATTAGAAAACTAATTACATCGATGGTGGTTTTGTGTACCCTTCACTTCTCCAGGATAATTATTTTTGGTTTAATTAAGGCCACCTACCTTGGTTGGAGGTGTGGCGCCATGGGACAGTATACCACAGAATCACAGAGTCATATCATTTCCAAGTTGGAAGGTGACCTCAGGGCTCATCTAATCCAATCCATTCTGAACCAAGAATGCCCTTTCCGAGAAACCCAACAAGTGGTCATTCAGCCTTTGCCTAAAGACCTCCACTGTCTGGGAACCCATCATTTCCCAAGAGGGCTCTTTCTACTTTAGAATTGCTTGCATTGTTAGGAAGTTTTTTTCCTGACTTCAAAGCCAAATTTGCCTCTCCTGATTATTGTTCCTAATTCCAATTGCTGAGACCAAACAGGACAAGTTGAATTTGTCTTCCATAAGACGTTTTTGTAATTTGAAGACATCCCCTATCCAACCTTCTCTTCCTTAGATAAAACATTCCCAGGGCTTTCAATGGGTCTTTATATAGAATGATCTTGACCATCGTGGTTGCTCTCCTTAGAATTCATTCTATGTTATAAATGTCCTTCTAAAAGGTGGTGCCCTGGACTTAAAATGATGCTCTGGTTCTGATCTGATAGGCCAGAGTAAGCTGAACCATAGATGCCCAGTCTTAAAGTATTATGCCTCCCTTAATGCATCCCAAGATTGTATTAGCTTTTTTATCACAAGCGACTGATTGACCTTATAGACTACTAAAACAAGACAAGACAAATGCTTTTACAGACAAATGGCTATCCCATCTTGTATCTGTGAAAAGGATTTCTTGAGCCCATTTCTTAGATTTTCTTTTTCTCCCTATTATGATGGACTTTCCTTTTAGGTATAAAACTCAAAATTAAATTGTGAAATTCAAGGGGAAAGCTGGGTAATTCAGTGGATTGAGACTCAGACCTAGAGGCAGGAGGTCCTGGGTTCAAATCCAGATTCAGACACTTCCTAGCTGTGGAACCCTGGGCAAGTCACTTAAGCCCCATTGCCTAACCCTTACCAGTCTTCTGCCTTGGAACCACTTGTAAGAATTAAAATTAATACCTAAATACTCCAAGCATTATATTTAACAAATTTATTAGTAGTAACTTGAAGCAAGAGGAAAGTAAAAAGCTAGAATAAAGAGGGAGTGGAAAACCTGTGTTCAGATTCAACCTCAGACATGTACTAGTTGTGTAACCCTGGGCAAGTCACTTAACCTGTATCTGCCTTAGTTTCCTCAAATTTAAAATGGAAATAGTAACAGTATCAGATTTATAGGATTTGGAGAATCAGATGAGGTGATATTTTTAAAGCACTTAACAAAGTGCTTGGCACATAGTAGGAGATTAAGAAATACATGTTTCCTTGCCTTCCATTATCTCACTGAAGTCTCCTAACAATTTTTGGAGGAAGGATCTGTTATCAATCCATTTTATAGATAAAGACAGAGAGTAAGTGGCTCGCCTAACATCACACAGCTCATGAGTAATAAGGAAAGATTCTAACTCAGTCCTCAAAAGGCTATGCCACTAAAATGCCTGAAGCTAAATGACTCCCAGGATACATTTCAGCTTTAAACTATGGTCCTGGGAATCTTCATATAAATTTAGAGGAAGCATCCTCAATGCTCCAGCATCCTCTTTTCTTTAAACCCAGGGAAAAACAATTTGGCTGGTCAGCCTTGGACTAAGATAGGTCCAAGTAAAAGCATCGATTCAGAACTAGAAGAGATAGTAAAGTCCAGCCAGTCCAACACCCTCATTTTACAGAAGAGGAAACTGAGGTCTTGGAAGGGCAAATGATTTCCATAGGGTCATACAGCTAATAAGTGCCTGAAGCTAGATTTGAAAACAGGACTTCAGACCCCAAGCCCTGTGACTTATTCAGTGTACCAGACTGCCAGGCTTCTCTTAAGCTGGCAAGTCCTATGCAAAAGGCTATAAAGTTGGACCCAGTTTCCATAAAACAACTAAGAACATGACCTCCTGAGAGTTGAGATTAGATGTATTTTTTTCTCGTTAATATGCAGAAGCTTGATTGTCCCTGAACAAAAAAAAATGGTTTTAAACAAGTCTTTGTGCTGATACTGATTATATTTAGGTCGGCGGCCAGGAAAGTTGCCATCAAACTGGACCTATGGAGTTACAATTACACCAAGGTTATTAAAGTCTCCTTTCTTTATTGTAAGTATAATAAGAGGCACTGTGGGGTGGCTTCCACTAAGTTCTGTTTTTCTCTTTGAAGGACCATTAACCTTCATATTGAATTAGAATTTGTTGGGACTTTTTTTCTGGGGAAGTTCCCCCTTTGGGGTCCTGATTTTGTTTTTGTTTTGGCATTTTTGCTCTCAGAAACAGGGGAGTGCTAACACCATCAAAAGAGTGTTTCTAATTTGTATCAGAAGCCGAGGAGTTATGATTTCTCCCGGCCTTTGGGTCTCCTTCAACAGTCTATAGGCCTTCTGGCTCACATTAGCTTGAGGGGCCCAGAGCAGAGTTGGACCAGACTTGGGCAGTGGGGAGAAAAATGCCTTAGACAAGAGGTTTTTAAGTCTTGTTTGTGTCATGGACCCTTTGGGCAGTCTGGCAAAGTCTATAAACCCCTTTAAATGCATAAATTAGAATACCTAGGGTTGCCGAGAAAAGCAGAGGTTATTAAAAATAGATGTAACTTTTTCCCAGCCAAATTCCCAGACCCCCTGAAATCAATCGAAGAACAACTGGAACCCAAGCGAAAGCCCCTGCCTTAGTATCTCTTTGGCTGAGGGCAGAAAAGGTACCTGAGAGAGTAAGATTCCACTAGGGACCCTCATCGAGCTCTGGAAGCAAACAAACTTTATTGTTTATCTCCATCACTCAAAGAGGCTTTCATGGAGTCGTGGTTGATGCAAGAAAATGAAGCTCGGGCTGGACATGGAAATAAGCACTAGGATTGCCTTTAGGGATCCGCAAAGCTCCTGAGGCTTAGGGCTAGTGGCTGAATCTCTGATTTTATTGATCCTGGGAATATCCAGGTGAGGAGGTTACCTCTTCCAAGGAAGGTCAACACCTCTTCAATGTGTATTCCTAAATGAGTTGCCTCAGCACTGAGAAATGGGGTGTATTACTCAGGGTGGTACAACCAGGATATTAGAGGTGGGTCTTGGGGTTTTTTTTTTGTCTCTAAGGACAGATTTCTCTTACCTCTCAAAGCTCCTCTAATGACCCCAACTTTCTCCCTGAAACAAAGATCCATTGTTTTTGATGCCAATATTTGATATGGCTACATCATGAAATAGAATAATAAACTTTGTGAAATCAACATTGAATTACACAGAGCATCACTCAGACACCATTAGCTGTGTGACTCTGGGCAAGTCACTTAGCCATGTTTACCTCAGTTTCTTCATCTGTAAAATGAACTGGAGAAGGAGATGGCAAACCCCTCTAGTATCTTTACCAAGAAAACACTAACTATAGTCAGAGAGCCTTAGACGTGACTGAACAACAAAACCACAATATCACCCTTCTACAGTGGTCCTGCAGAGGCTTCAGTATTCAGAAAAACAGAAATCTAGAATGGAAAGAGAACTCAACAGACTTTCAGACCAATCCATACCACTATTATAAAATACTCAACAGTATATTCCAGCATTGATAACAGTTCTCCAAGGAGAGAGAGCCTACAATTTCCTGAGGTATCCACCTCCAGATACACCTAAATATTCACTAATTTTTCCTGGCATTGTCATGGAAAATTTGCTTCTTTTTGACCTTTATCATTGTTTCTTGTTTGGGTTTCTGGGGTGCAACAAACAAGTCTACTCCCTTTTCTACCTTTCATTGCATCCTTGATGCTCAGAGCACCCATTAAATATGTGTTTGTTGAATAACTAATCACTACAATCTTGTAGTACTTACCACAATGACTGGCACATAGTAGGTGCTTAATCAATGTTTATTGATTGATTGATCAATTCTAGAATTCCTTCAACCAGTCCTCATATGACATGATTTTTAATGATCTTGGTTTTCCTCCTCTGGAAGCCTCTCAATTGTTCAATGTCCCTTCTAAAATGTGGTGCCACAAACTGAGCACAAACACTCCAGATGTGATCAGGGCAAGGTTCATCACCTTCTTATTCCTAGAAGTTTTGTTCTTGATTTAGCCCAAGATGGATGGGTGGATCAGACAATAAGAGTTGATAACAAGTAGAAGGTGGCACTTCTGATATCTGTAGCCAATGACGCCGGAAGAACGAGATTGTCAAAGAGATTTATGCTCTGAGTGGAAATTTAACCAGCCTCTTTCATGACTGGTCTCCTAGCTTCAAGTCCCTCCTTACTCTAATCTACCTTCCACACAGCTGCCAAAGGGATTTCCCCTTAAGTGCAGATGGGACATCCCTACTTGAAAACCTTCAATGGCTTTCCCTTGCCTCCAGGACATCTAAAAACCTTAGCTTCCCCTTTAAAGCCCTCACCTATGTGGCTTCCACCTTTCTTTTAAGTCTTATGTGAACAAAGACTCAAGAGGAAATATATATCATATGACAATACGTGTTTTTATATTTATATAGGTATTGATCATATTATAATATATTTAGATCATATATATTATATTTGTTATTTATTATATGTTCATTATATCTATATTATGTTTGTTATTATATCTATGTTATATTTATTATTATATCTCTATTATATTTATCTATTTATATTATATTTATACATATTTGTTATTATGATATCTATAGTGTATGTATTATTATAGCTATATTACATTTGTTGTTTATTGTATTAGATCCTCATCATATTTATTATATATTATGTTTATTATATCTATATTCTATTTATTATATTATATGTTTATTATATTATATCTATATTGTATTTATGGTGGCGATATCTATATTATATTTCTTATATCTATATTATATTATATATAAATTATATTTATATTATACTCCTTTCATATACTGTTCATTCAAATCAAACTAGCCTGCCAGCTCTTTCCCAGAAACATTCTACTTCTGAGACTTTGCCAAAGTGGGCTTCTACATCTGAAACAAATTCCTTTATCACCTTAGCCTCACACAAACCACAGCTTCCTTCAAATTAGGGTTTAGCTGTCATTTCCTACATAAATAAGCTGAGACAAGTAGATAGAATATTGGGTCCTGGAGTCAGGAAGAACCTCTGAGGTCAAATGTGACCTCAGACACTTTTTGGCTGTGTGACCCTAAGCAAGTCATGTAACCTCTGACTATCTCAATTTCCTCATCTGTAAAAATGGGAATAATAATAGTATTTACCTCCTAGGTAAGTGCTTTTTGTGAAGACCAAATAAAGTAATACACAGTGCCAGGTACTTAGTAGGTACTTAATTAACACTTAAATAACTCTCTCCTCTTGTATTCGTTTTTGGACTCAGGGGGAGTTTTTTGCATTTTATGCATTGATGAAATATGGGAACCCAGTTTTGTACACCGAGTCACCATGCAGGAGAAGAATCATGTTCCCCACATTTGGGGAAAATTAGACACCGGCTACATCTACACTTTGTTTTTGGAGATGAGCCTAGATTAACAGCAGAAGGAGTCAATGAGCCAAAGATTTAGATCATCTAAGTAATTTATTTGAAGGAGAAAAAGACTACCCAAACATTGAGGGTAGGCCCATCCGCATTGATCCAGCAATGCTTCATAACTCATTCTGAGTACATCACTAAGCAAACAGTTTGCAAAAGAAACTTCACGTGGAACAGCTGGTGAATGTTTGTCAGAATTCATAAAGCCATCTAAGCTGAGTTTTACACAATAGATAATGGCCATGATTCGGCAAGAAAAATACAACATCAATATTCACTACTTAGTGAGTTTCCAACTACAATATGAACAATTTAAGACTATTTTTTGGTAGAAGAAAGAAAAAAAAATCTACCCTAGTCTCATTTGTTTGAATTGTGCCTAAATTAAGAGTAAATAGACTCTGACTGAGGGCCTGGAGGGGTCTCCCATAAGTACAAGCATTCTAATCCATGAATTTGGTAGTAATGAGGGAAGGCTTCTCAAAGACTCAGGGACTTCTTTCTTATTTGGGGTTTTGTTCCAGAGAATCTTACTAAATGAGAATTTTCAGTTAAATACAGCCTTGAAATATTATTTTTGCTTTTTGCTTTCTTTTCCCCAAAGAGACGGATGCCTGTTAACTTTTTTTGGGGGGGGGGGGCAGGGTAGGAAAAAAAATCATTAGTTTAATTGCTTTATTCTGACAACAGATTTTGAGTTACATTTTTGGTCTATGCTGCTTCACACCAGAGACATTTGACGGGGTTGTGGCAAATCCCTTGATTTCAAAATATTGGCAACCCAATCAGTGACCAACATTGGTTAATAAGACGTGGAGACATCATCAGTGCCACAACCAGGGTTCCGAGAAGGGGGTCTTCTTCCAAAGAATAGATTTGCAATTTTGATTTCAAAATTGCACGGTCCTGGCTAACCCAAAATGCCTCCTGCTTTGCTGCACATAAAAGTATAATGAGATTTTTGTTTTGGTTTTTCCTTTTTGGACGCTTCTAAATGTGCCATTCTTGACAATCACTCCTAAAACAAATGTTCTCAGCCTTCCTCGGGCTCATCCACACAAGAGATATATGGGCTGACAAATTGATCAATTCAAAGAAAAATATGTTCACGGAACTGTACGCGTGGAGCTCCTAGGAGGGTTAATAGTTATTGACACAGGCTCCTGAGTGTAGTTTACAATATCTGCCCTCGCCGCCCTCGGTGACTGTTCAATTTCTGCCTTGTTTAATTTGATCCCAAGGATTTCGGCAGCCACTCTGTGAAAACATAGGAAGACAGAGTCTGCTGTCTTGGCGAAGACAAAATGGCTACTGAGACCATTTTCCTGGCACAACCATCGGTGTTTATCAGGTTTTACTGTGCTCATATGCTCCAAATCAATTTTATTGCCCACCAAGGCCACCAGTGGCTGGGCTCATGACTCCTCGTTCACTTTGTTCTCAAAACTTTGGTCATTTGTAATTCTGTAAGGTAAGAGGGCTCCCTGTGCACCAGATATATTTATCCAACATCTCATCTCAGATTGCTTGCCTCCTTATATCCCCAACTTGGAGAGTAATAATCAAGTTTCCCTGGCAATATTATCTTTCTCAAAAAGAAATTTGGCACTGTGGATTGTGCTATTTTTCCAGAATTTTCTTTTAGTAAAATGGAGGTGGCATTGGTCTCCTCCACCCGTTGATCTTGGGCTAAATCAAGAATAAAACTTGTAGGAATAAGCAGGCTTCAATGAACCTTTATTTCAGTTCTACTGATCATTCCTAAACCTGTCATCTCTGTATTTTATGCCACAGTCCAAAAATCCAAATCCTAATCTTCATCAACTCTTTACTTCCCAAATCTCCCTTTCTCTTCTGAATCCCTTGTCTTTGAGAAGCAACTATGATGAAAATGTCACCTGTGTCCCTCCTCCTTGTATTCCCAAGCCCCTGCTTCTGTAATCTTGATCAGTACTTTCTCTATGCCCATGTTAATGCAAATGGTCAATAATGAGCAATCATCCTCTGACTGGACAGGTCTTACGATATGTCTCTGCCCTGTCTTAAATACATGCCCTGGGAAGACAGTGAATGGATTTATTCCTGTTACCAGTGGTCAGATTCCCACCCTTAGAAAATCTCACAGCCCCTGTGGTCCGCCATAACAACAAACAACAACCACAACGATGGCTTCTATAAAGCACTTAAAAATTTGCTTTATAGATATTATTTCATTTGGTCTTGAACAACCTTGTCAGGGAAGGGTTATTGGTATCTTGATGTTACAGAAGAAGAAACTGAGGCAGAGAGAGGTTAAGGTGGCTTGACCAGGGCCACTCAGCTTGTAAAAACATACGAGGGAGCATTTGTCCTCGGGTCTTTCTGCCTCCAAATATGGCATTCTGGAGCTGCCTCTAAGCTGATGTGAATGGATCACCTAGAAAGAGTACCAGTGTCAGTGCGCCATTTTGTACAGTTCTTCCATTGTGGGAGTGGAAGGACACAGAGGAAAAAGAGCCATTTTTCTTCTGTCCAAGGAATTCATTCCCTAATGGCCAATTTATTGCTAGGCTACTTCTCAGACAAGAAGATTCACTCTGTTACTGGTAACAACCTGAAGCCTTCCCAGTATTGTCAAATCATACAGAACTTACATTCCATTCAAATTGTCTTTGAAAACCCAAGGTCTCTATGGCATGTCAGAATAGGACTGGGGGGAGTTTAGGTGAGTCCAAAAGAATTCTGTGAGATAGATCCAAACTCCGATTGATCCATAATGGGAGAGAAGTAGTGTTTGATATAAAACAGAGTATGGATCTGGACTCAGAATGCTATTGTTGTTGGTGTGGCTTTGTGAAAGTCAGCTTCTTACCTTCTGGAACCTCGGGTTCTTTAAATGAAAAATCCATCCATATTTGGGGATGCAAATAAAAAGTGAAAACAAACTCTTGTGGTATGGATAAAGTAGTGGATCTGGAGTCAAGAAAACCCAAGCCTTAGACATTTATTAGCTGTGTGACCTTGGGCATGTCATTTAACTCCTCTCTACCTCAGTTTCTCCACCTATAAAGTGAGCACCTACCTTAATGATAATATTGTTATCCTCCACAATTGTCATAAGGATCAAACAAGATAATATTTATAAATCACTTACTAAGCCTTAAAGAGTTCTGTGAGTTATTATTATTGTTGTTGTTGAATTTAAATTTTAATAGAGGAGTATAGTACATAAGTACTAAATACTAAATATATGTTATATAAATATATAAATATGTAAGTAAAAGATACTAAATACTATAAGTACAAAATAAATCTAAATTATATAATTTACTATATATATGTAAGTACAAGATAAATCTAAATTTATATAATTTACTATATATAAGTACAAGATAAATCTAGAGTAGATCAGAGGCAATCTAAGAGGGGATGGCTCAGGAATAAAGCCTCTGCTATTTCAAGGTTTCTTAACATAAAGCCCTTGAAAATTTATTTTTTTTAAATATTGCCTTAAGTATATTTCGGTCATTGATTTTATATGTAATCTTATTCATTTAAAAGCATTTTTTTCTGAGAGGGGTCTGTCTATTGGCTTCACCAGACTTCCAAAGGGGTTGGGACACAAAAAGGTTAAGAATATTTAGACTAGGGCTATAAGACTCCTTCCAGTTTAAAATCTCTGATCCTTCAAAGTTGCAGTTCACCCTCCTCACTAGAAGGCAAACCATGTAGCATCATATTCATGACTTAGCAGTTCTACAGATTGGGCTCCTGGGAGAACTAATTTTAATTTATTGCAGTGAATCAAACTGGATGTTTTATTCAAACCACCTAATACTATTAGCAACAAGAAATGGATGGTGGCACTAATATTAATGTAGTCAAATATTCTCCCATGAGCATCCTAGCAGAGTACACAGACTCCTGTAGGAACAATAAAGAAGTCTCCTAGGAGCTGCTAATTATCTTCCCTGGTAACGGGTGTTTCTTAGAGGTTAATGGCCACGTGCTGGATGTGTGGACCAGCATGTGTGTTCTATTGGTGTGCCCACCAGCAGTTTCCCACTGAGTTTTGATGTCACCCAATGGCTGGAAGATATAGTAGTTAATCTGAAACTCAGACCAAGATTCCTTTGGTAATGGACCTGACTGCAATTGGCTTTCTCACCTTTTTGTCTAAACTTTGTCACTCCTGTTGTAAGATAATATCATTAGTGATGCTCTAAGAAGCATTAGAATATTATGGTGATTGAGATGGAACCCAATCTACCTTAGATGTGAATGGACCATGAATGCCCCCCTTGGCATCCTCATGTTCACACAAAGCTCAGCATAAGTATTAACTTATATTTGAAACTTCCCCTGAATTCCTAAGTTGTTAGTACTATTCCCCCCTCCACACACACACACACACACACACACACACACACACACACACACACCCTGTAGACTCTATACTCTTTGAGGATGGCTTATCTTCTGGTTTATTTTCCATCGTACCTCAATTCCTAACACAGTGCCTTCTACATTTTAGGGGCATCAGACCTATAATTCATTGCCATAGGGATATGCTCACAGAGAGGAAACATTCCCTACCAATTCAACACATTAATTATTAGGAAGGTTTGAACTGAGGTCTTATGCAAACAATACTGGCTGAAGAAACTTGCCTACAGAAAATAAACTTTTTCAAGGCATGACGTATGCCCAATCTAAATGCTATCTCTCCCTAGACCAGTGTTCTGCATAAAGTTGATCCTTCATTAATATTGTTAAATTGGTAATACAGTTGGAGGTGTGTTGGAGTGTCTATGAGTATCTAAATATTTTTTTCCAGTATATCTTTTTCTAAAGCACTCTCTATATATACTGATGTATGGTCCAGGGTTTCCTAGTGTCAGAAGCAATAACCAAAATGGACCCATTTATCTTAAAATATTGGAAACCCAACAATCTCGATGATTTATACCATGAGAGATATGATGGGTTTGGAAAATGAAATCTGGAAGATAAAAGTTAGAGTACGAATGTTTTATGTGATAGCAGTTTTGGAATTGACATTGATCTAACCCATCTTGCTCTAAGAAACAATTCTGTTCACCCATGAGTGACCAGCCAATAAAAATGCTGGGTCACAATGCTCCGTCCCTTTGTTGTGTCAACTCTGCTGTAACTCACCAGAAAAGTGACCGGTTAGATTACCTGTTATCATTGCTACCTACTTGTAGCCCCTGAAGGTAAAAAAATATTTTGAGGAGAAAATATGGTCTTATTTCCCTTATAGAAAGGAGTTTCATTTTCTGATGGGTCTCACAAGGTTAACCACCAAAGGGCACTCCATGACTCATTGGTGTAGAAGCCTGAGAGCATCCAAGAACATAAAATCCTTTGTTTCTCAAAGACTCTTCAAAGCACCCCAATATTTTCTTTTTTTCGGCTCTAGAATATCAGTGCTCTTCTCCTATCTTTCCATGACCAGTTCACTACAAAGCTCTATAGGTCCTGTCCCTTCAGCTCTCAACAGGGATACATATACCTATGGCCACACACTTTCAGAGACCAGGTCTACCCCTGACCCTGGGTGCCAAGAGAGCAGGTTGTCTCTCAGCCCTCTGCTTTTAATCTTCTTGATCAATTGTGATAAGGGACACAATCTTGGGACCACTAGACATCTCCAGCCCTTGCCACCCCAAACATGAATACTAATTCTTAGAGAGTCTCAAAACCTCCCCAATCTCCTAGGATGGCTGGGTTTGAGGGCTCATTTGTGACCAAAAGTATCTAAAGGAGAGCCCTAGGTTGGGTCAATTGCTGCCAGAAGAACCTTGAAGGCTCTGTTAAAAAATGCTCCTCTTTAAAGAGGTATACTAATATGTGGAATGGGACCCATTCCATGTGGGCATGGCCAATATGAGAATTTGATTTGTTTTGCCCGACTTACTATTTACATGGTTTTGTGTTTGTTTTTTCTTTTTTTTTCCAGTGGTAGCTAGGGAGAGGTGAAAAGGGAAAAAAAAGAGTTTGATATTTGTAAAAGATAAAATTTAATCTAAAAAGAAAAGGACTCCTCCTTCAATCTCTGTGCCTACATTTCCTTTCTCTAGAAAGGCTGTAAGCATGACTTGTTTCTAGGCTAAATCTGTTAAGGGCCATTTTTTTTAAATTCAGTATCTAATTGACTCATCCAAGGTTACACAGGTAATTAATGAGACTGGACATCAGGTCACATGACTCCCAGTCAACTATGTAATGATTAATGCCCTTGGGAGTTGGTTTACATAAGTAAGAATATGATAAATATTATGGAATATGAATATAAATATTTATAGAAGCAAATATCAACTATATACAAAGTAGATGCAAAGGACATGAGCTCAACTCCCACCTTTGCCACCCATCTCAATGACCTTGGATACTTTTCCTCTCTTGACCTCAGTTTCCTCATCTATAAGAGGAGGGGGTTGAATTATATGACCTTTGAGATTCCTTCTAGAGCTGTGACCCAATGGCACCAGAAACCTTAATAAAAATCAAACATTATTTTGGCAAAAAGGATCTCTGATGGATTTGCCATATTTCCTTTTAGAAAACTCTCCAAGCAGGGTCCTTTAAGAAAAATTACCAAAGGATTTTCAAGCTTCTACAAAAGGTTCTGTCAAAAACAACCAGAGAAAAACAGTGACACCTTCTGTCTGAAAAGAGAAGTTCATCCCCAAAAACCTGATCTTACTCGGTGGTGATGTTTTGAAAGAGCTCAAGCCAACGGCTCAACCAGGACCTTGTGGGATTTATTCTCCTATCCTTAAAGCCACCTGGTGCTGGGGGGCTCCGGATCCTTCATCATCATTATCAGGCTAGTCACCTTGGTAGTGCTGTTGTCTATTTTGGATAAATTCTTGTGTCCTCTTTTGCCATCGTGTTAATTAGACCTGAGGTAGAAATTGAAAAGGAGCAGCTGTTCTCTAGCTAATGTTTCTCAATAAGGCATTTGATTTGTTTGGAACAGGGAATGAGGCATTAGGCTGGTGGTTAGCGTGGCTTTTACTTCTCATGGATTTCAAGGGAATGTCATAAGAACTATAAGTCACAAAAAACACAGGATCATAGGTCTAAAGCTAGAAGAGAGCCGAGACCACTCCTCATTTTACAGGTGAGGAAACTGAGGCCCAGAGGGGCTATGCAATTTACCCAGGTCCAGTAAGGCTTGTTTGCATTCTTCCTCCCCAGGCTAGTTTTCAAACAAGGCAAGACAAGTAAGATCACTTAGGAAAGAGCTGATAATTGACCTCCAGAGAGGAGTTTGGCAAGGTCAGGACTGAGGTTGATCTGCAGACTAGAGACAAAGAAAGCATCACACCAAAACATATGCACCCTCGGGGTACACGAGTGAGATGGTGCTTTCATGGAGTCCCCAAAGAAATAGTTGAGTAGAAGTAAAAATGCTTTCCAGATTCTTTTCTCCTTCCTCAAAATAATAATATTGGCTCAAGCCAAATCATCCCTCATTCTATTCATTCATCCATTTACTAAAAAAAATACGTATAAAGCTACAATCAGTCGATCGAGTACTCAAGTGCTTTCTATATGTCAGGCATCGTTCTAAGTGTTGGGGATATAAAGGCAAAGGCAAAACAGCCCCCAGCTTCAAGGAATTTGCAGGCTAGACAACTTCATGTCTAAAGGTGGGCTTCAATTGTAAAACACTATGCTTGCCTTCAAGGAACTTACATTCTAATGAAGGAGATGCCACATAAGAACATACAGAATGTGTGTGTGTGTGTGTGTGTGTGCGTGTAGAGAGAGAGAAAATTACATATATAGAGAAAATGAATGTATATATATATGTATATGGAGAGAGAGAGAGAGAGAGAGAGAGAGAGAGAGAGAGAGAGAATGAATCCCAGATATTTTTAGGTAAGAGTACACTAGCATTTGGAAGGAATCAAAGTCAAGGTAAGTCAAGCCAACAAGCATTTATTAGGTGCCAGTCAGGGGGCTGGGAATGGGAGGTGGGAAGGAAGTGTGAAAGGGCAAGAAGATACAAAGAGGGAGGAGGGGAAAAAGACACAAGGTAGCACAATGGATAGAACTCTGAATTTGGAGTGATGAAGACCTTTGTTCACATCTTGCTTTAGTCACTTACCAGCTGTGTTATTCTAGCCAAGTCATTTAACTTCTCTTAGTCTCAGTTTTTTTCATCTATAAAATGAGGATGATACCACTAAGGAAACTGACTCCCAACATCCTGGTTTTCCTTCACAGAGGTCTTAATATGACCTCTTGTTCAGATATTACAGAGAGACTTCTCAGACAAATGTGGGTTGGACTTTATTGTTCCTTCTCATGGTCATCTCAGATTATATTAGTTTAGAAAAAGAATGAGGAAAGGATGTATTGGATGAATGGCAGAAGGGAGAAATTAGGCATGTGTGAGACTATTTAGGAAAATGTTCAGATCATCCCAATTTTGGCTCATTGCAGAGGTATCAAACTCATATTCTATGGTAACTCTCTACTTCCCATCAGCACCTCTTCTTGGTTTCAGTTCTATGAAACATCATGCCCATCTAGGAGCAGCTGAGCCCCTGAAATCTCACCTCCATGCTGATTGATTCAGTTTTTGATAGTCAGCCCCTCCTTGACTCCCTCAGTTGCCTCTCCCCTCTGACTGCAGCAATAACCTCATCTACACCAAAGCCTTCTTTTATAGGAGGCTCAGAACTCTCAGAATTTTCTGAGTAACTCTCCATTTTCCATTAGCAGCTCTGTTTGGTTTTGACTGCATTGAGCATCATTCTCTGCCTCTCCTCCCATGACTAAAGTAAGATGAGTTTGTTACAAGTACAATGAATGGACTGGGAGGAGGATGGATTTGAGAAGCTCTGTTAAGAGATTACCAGAATAATCCCCCTCCTCCCTCAACCTCCTTTTCAGCTTCCTTTTATATGTTGCCTTTCCCCTTTGGATGATAAACTCCTTGAGGACAAGAACTGACTTTCCTTTTCTTATTTGTATCCCTATCATTTAGAATGGAATTTGGCATGCAGTAGGTGATTAATAATATTCATTGAATTAAATTGGGGGCCCAATGCAGCAGGCAAAATTCCTAAGTGTGAGCCAAATAAGATGGAAATATTATTTGGAAATGTTTAACAAATTAAGAAATATATATAATTCAATATAGATAATGTCAATTTGTGGTTTTCTAAGTTAACATGCAACTAGGTGGTGTAGTGGATGGAGTGCTGGACCAGGAGTCAGGTAGCCCTGAGTTTAAATTTGGACTTAGACACTTATTATCTGGGTTACCCTGGGCAACTCACCTAACTTGTTTGTCTCACTTTCCTCATTTGTAAAATTAGAAGGTTATAATTGTTCTCTACTCTAAATCTAGGTGAGAAACTTTTTAAGAGTAGAAGAAGAGGGAATGCTAGAAAGCAAGGAGCAATGCTTCAAGATTCCTAATGGAATGTACAAAGAAAAAAGAAAATTAAGGGCAGGAACTTATGGGGAAAAAAAGACTGCAGAATAGAAAAAGCCACCTGCAAAAGTAGGGGGGGGGAAGCCTGCAGAATATGAAAAGCCACCTTTGAAAGTAGGAGGAGACATCATATTTTGAGGGAGGGACAGTGTATTGAGACTTGGCACAGGTTCCAGTGGTGGGTGAATGGGGAGAGGGACCAAATAATGAACCATAGCCCTTAGAACCCCATTTTGGCCGTGGGTCCTAAAATAAAAATTACAGGCAAGTTGCCTTTTATCCTTGATGAAATGGGAAATAGACTATTAAAAGAAGGGAGGAGGGTATCTTTCATAGTGTTAAGACCACTTCATACCTTGTAAAATTCCTCGTAGAAAGGAATGGAAGCTGTGCCAATCTTAGCTCCCTTGTCCTTACAATTACTGAGATGCTGAGTTTCTGTCCCCCAAATCCAATTTTTCTCCTGTCTTCCTGGATGACAGAGTCAGTACAGCTTACACCACAGCCTCGGAAGAAGGAAATTGAAAAGAAGGGGAGAACCATTCTTCTCATCAAATTTACATTCTCTACCAGAAAACTTTAAAAAACATAGGACAGAGATTGTGAGATTCAAAGATCTCCTTCAGTTGATGTCAGATGAATTGGCCTAGGAATCAAGGAACTATCTCCAAATCCAGTTATTCCAGTAACCCACTGGATGCCCTTGGTTAAACAACTTCACCTTTGAATTCTTTGAGTCTCAGTTTTTCCTTCTATGAAATGTCAGTAATAATATCTGCATTGCCTTTCACACTGACTTATGGAAGGAATAAAATAAGTTAATGTTTATTAAAGGCTTTTGAAAACATAAGATAAAATGAGAGTTGTTATTATTATTCCCATTATTATTATTTTGGATATTGTATCAGAGTATAATATTGCATCATTAAGTGTAAATACCCAAATCTTACAGGTACTTATCACAATTTTTTCTTTGATGGGAATATGGAACTTCTTTAGCATCATCCTAACTAGGTTGACACTGATAGATGGTATGCCTTCTAGGGTACAATTATTGCTGATATGCCCCCTATCATAATCAAATGTAAATGGCTGAGTCACACCAGATAGGACCATGCCTGTGAGCGTATATGGATGAACAAATGAATCTCTAAGCAAGTTGCCAATATATTCTTCTAGCAGAGGAGATCTAATCTAGAGAGGGAAATTGAAAACTGTACATTATCATCAAGAGAGACATATGTCCTCCCTTCTAGGACAAGCAATATTTTCAATCAGTTGAGAAAGAGGCCAACCTTATTTCACATTTTTTACTCCCTGTGTCTTTCTCCCAGGAAGAGCGGGCATTCGTCCGAAAATGCGGGTGAATAAGGTTTGAGCATTTAATTGCAAAGCCACCATCACCATTTTCATGAATTGACTCCGTTTTCTCATCCGTAAAATGAGGAGGTTAGACTAGATGATCTCTAAGGTCCCCTTCGGCTCTTACATTTTATAACTGTATAGTTCTATTGACTCTCTGTTCAGCAAAGCATCAGGAAAAGATCTTAGAAGGCACTGATGGATGTTACAGAACATCACAAATTGAGCCCGACCCTCGGAGGGTTGAGCCAATGCGCAAAACATAAGAAGTACCATGCTGGGGTAGACCTATGATCCATCCAGTCCAAGCATCTCTCTCTGACATTGAAGCCAAGCAATGCTTTATGAATGAATGCACACCAAAACATGCCTCGCTTCTCTTAATACTATGTAATGAATCTGTCATTCTTGAATTCAGCTAAACTGTCCTGAAACCATTTATATTTTCAGCTTAATTTACTTTTCATTTTCCATTGAAAATTCTATTTCTTTCAAGCTTCAAATGGTGCTCCCTAGTTCCAAAGTATCGTGTTTGAATCTGATTCCCTCAACTTGTGCCTCTATCCATATCCTGGTCTCCTTCAGCTACAGACCTCCAAAATACTCACTCTTCTACTTTTCTAGATGGCTCCCTCAAGTTAAGTCTTCCTTTCTCCCATGTCTCCCACACTTGACCTTAGTGATATCAATATCTATAACAGACAGTGTATATTATGCTTCAACCTAGAAATTCTTCAATGATCCCTTTACACCCCATGAAGGATGACCTCAACCCTCATCCCTTCCTCTCTACTGAATCTCAGCCATTCAACAATTCAACTAGGTTCCAATTAGTACAAATAACAAGTCTTCCAAAATGGTCACATTATTGAATTCTCCCTGGATATTTCCATTGGTCTGGAATCATTTGCCACATTTTGCATAATTATAACATTGAATAGAGTAAGTTAGAATATATGTGACTACTTCGGGGAATTCCTTATTCACATTAAAGGGACCTATTTAGATAGTCAAACCTTGGATCTTATGAAAAATTGAGACTGCTCTCTAAGATTTTCCTCAAAAATGCTTCTCTAATCACAATATTCTTTTTTTTCACTTCTCACACATCTAGATACCCTCTAAACCAGTGATGGGCAAATTATTCCCCATGGGCCAGATCCAGGAGTATTTTGCCCATCACTGCCTTAAGCAATTCCCTAATCACTACATCTGGATGTGGGGGCATAGTGATTAGGGAATTGCTTAAGGCAGTGATGGGCAAACTATGACCTGGATCTGGCCTGTGGGGAATAGTTTGCCCATCACTGCTCTAAACATACTCATCTCTTATTATGAACCCTGGTCCCTTAACCCCTCTATATTCTTGCAGTCCATCAGTCTTCCTCTGCCTTCATTTTTTTCTCTACCCTCCCTGGATGTCCTGGTCAGTCATTTCAATGATGCTTTCTCTGGTACTCTAGAATTCCTTGTCCCTTTGACATTCAGCCATATCTGTCTATCTCTCTGGTCTTCAAACACTTGATTATCCTCCATGAACTCTATGGTCCTGCCTTACTTGCTATATTTCACAATTAATGGCTTCATGTCTGATCTTTTTATCTTTGTATTGACTGTGCCCCATGCCAAGAACATTCTTTTTCTTCACCTCTACCTCTTAGAATCCATGGAAGGAAGGAAGGAAGGAAGGAAGGAAGGAAGGAAGGAAGGAAGGAAGGAAGGAAGGAAGGAAGGAAGGAAGGAAAGAAGGAGGGAGGGAGGGAAGGAAAGAAAAGACGGAAGGAGGGAAGGAAGAAAGGAAGGAAGTGAGGGAAAGAGGAATGGAAGAAGGAAGAGGAAAATTAATATTAATACTGTTAATTCACACCTGTTAGTTCTCATAGTCTGTGTCCCATGTCTGATTTATTCTCTCTCCATCTCGCTCTGCCTCTTAGCCTCCCTTGTTTCCTTTGAGAGAAAGAGATTATGGACAGCCTTAATTTCCAG
>NC_058133.1:45896951-45906402 GCF_016433145.1 Gracilinanus agilis | reverse complement strand
AGGAAGGAAGGAAGGAAGGAAGGAAGGAAGGAAGGAAGGAAGGAAGGAAGGAAGGAAGGAAGGAAGGAAGGAAGGAAGGAAGGAAGGGGTTATTTCATAGGCCTAAGACTTAGTGATTCCAAGAGATTCTACTCTCCATTTTGACCGAAGGCCAAGAGTTTCCATGATTCTTTGAACCTGTGTTATCCTGTGTATCACCTTATCAAAGTCTATGGCATCCTTGGAAGTCTAGCTTATGTCACTTGTCCCTTGCAACTTCTCCCTCTGCAGTCCTATAACTCTTGGTCTTTTACCTTTGTATGACTCTCATCACTGACCATCACATTTTAGTTGCTTCTTTATACATGCTACCTTTCCTAAATTAGAAGTCAGACTATGTCTATTATTTCCCTTGCTTATAATGCTTTGAAGGAGGTCAATACACATTTTTTAACCAAATGCTAATCACTTTACTCATGTCTTTTATTGATATCCATCTTCTCAATTTAAATTATATGCCAAGAGTTTAAGACTCAAAGACTATGTTTGTCCCTTCCATATCCTCTCTGCCTATATGCTCTGTTCCTAGGCTTGAGTAATAGACATTTGCTTTTATTAATTGACCCCAGCTACGTGCATTGCATGCCACAAAGAATGCTAAGTCTTCTAAGGCACAGGTATGCATTCTGGTATAGTTATGCAGATCCCTATGTAGCTGCTACTCCCAACATTCCTGTCATTGAATGACCTATGATAATCCCTCACTTATGCAGAGGTCATATCCAGAAATGCTATTTGGAATATAGGGGGAAATTAGAGAAACAGGAAAAAAAACCCCTTTAAATAGTTAAAATAGATTTTACAAAATCCAAACTCTTCATTTATAGGAGAATCCTTCAGTTTCTTTCTTGAGTCTATTAACCCTTACTTTAAACACAATGCTAATGAGTTTGATTGATTTGAATTACAGTATGAGTAGAGATTTTAAGATGAATTTGTGCCACAAAGAAATGAAAAAGTAAAAGCAGACAACCTAATATCGAGAGAGAAATTTGAAAATCTCTTAGAATTTTGTAAAAGAACTAATAAAGCTTAACATTTTGGGGCCTTTAGATACCTTGGCAAATATCATACACAACTCATCTGTCCCTGAAGGCATCAAGATAATATACCATTCATCTTGATGACCCAGAGTTATCAAGGAAAGGTTCAATTTTGCTCCTTGTGTTCTATTTCTAAAGGTAGTGAAATGTGTCAGACAATTTAGAAAGATTTCCTTCAGATAAGTTTGACAGGTGGTTTTGAAATTTAACAGCTTCAAAATGGAAACGGGAAAACTGGGGCTGATAGAAATAAGGCAGCGAGGAAAGAAAGAGTCAAAAGAAGAGACAGATAGAAACAGACAGAAAGACAGTCAGAGGGAGACAGAGATGGACAGAAGGAAGGAAGGAAGAAAAAATAAGGAAGGAAGGGAGAAGAAATTTAAAAGGAAAAAGGAAGAAACAAAGAAAAGAAGAAAGGAAGGAAGGAAGGAAAGATCTACCTCAGAAAGTTGTTATAATGATCAAATGAGATAAAATTAGTAAAGAGCTTAACATAAGGCTTGGAATGTAGTAAGTGCTTCATAAATGTTTCTCCTGACTCCTCTCTTCCTGATTTTTATATCATTGAGACCTATGGATTGACTGACAGTAAAGTGATAAATGTTGGGGAGGATGTAGCAAAATTGGGACACTAATGCATTGCTGGTGAAACTGTGAACTGATCCAACCATTCTGGAGGGCAACTTAAAACTATGTGCAAACAAGAGAAACAGAAGGTCAATGCAAGCAACTTCAGAGAGAAGTCACAAACACTGGTATGCAGTAAGTGATTAATACATGTTTTTTCATGCATCCATGGAAGAAAATTCCTCTGTTTTAGACTTGTGATTCTGAGCAGGACATCTACTTTGTTTTGACTTTCTCTAAACATAAAATGCTGATAATTATAACTGCCACAGGCCATGAGCTTCCAGCCCCAAATAGATGTCAGCTAGAATCCCAGGCATCAGAGACTGTCTCTGGGTGCAAAATGTCTGGAGAAAACTTAATGGAAGGTGGATGGGGATAGGACTGGAGCCACAGAGAGGAAGACTCATCCTCTGTAAAATTGTTCTGGGATTGAGAAATAATCTCCAGAATCCCATCCCTGAGAGAGTTGGGGGTCAAATCAGACTCTATGAGAAGGATACCTGACCATGGGACCTTAGGGTGGTTGAGTACCATGCTCAAGAAACAAAGATGGCAGCAAGGACCAACAAACACTTCTCCTTCTCCTGGAAGTGCATCTCTCTAAATGTCAGCACCCTGAGACCAAGCCTGGTGATGTGTCTGCTTAATATCTGTCCCTTACTGTCCTGGTTTATATACATTTATAAAGGCACACTGGGCAGATGGGTTGACTGTGAGTCTACATTTGTTTCTGTCAAAATTCCAGCCCAAACTGGAAACCTTTGGATGGTCTTGGATTTGGATTCCATCATGGTAGGCTGGTTGGTCAAGTGTGCCACATTCTCACAGGCTCACTATAATGATTGGACTCTGATCTTGTTGCCAGAGGAAGTTTGCAGAAGAGTAAACCTTATTTGAGTTTCAAACATCAAGCTTAAATGTGATCTTACCCTACCCTAACTATCCCAGGCTTATTGTGAGAATCAGCAAAATAATTTATGAAAAGCATTTTGTAAACCTTAAAGCACAATATAAATGCCAGCTATTATTATTATTGTTATTATTATTATTATTATTTTGCTGCTGTCGTTATTTCTTTAGTTTTTAGGGTTTTTTATTTTAATTTTTAAAAATCTAACCATAGCAAACAACAGATCAAAATAGCATTTCTACACATATACTAGAACAGAACAGAAGGACTTGCTATATTATTATTTCTATTATGTTATTATAGCTTGCTTTTATACACACACAGACATTCAACTGGTGACTTTCCCAGCTGTCTTGCTTCTCTGTGATTCCCTCTGGCCTTCCTTCTGTTCTTTTCTGTATTTTTCTGCTATTTTTTTGTATTTGGGACCTTCATGGCAGAAACAAAACAAAACAAAAACCAAGACTCCTTTTTTTTAGTGCCCCCCTCTGGTATTCCTTACCCTTTCAATTAAATGCTCTTTAATCTGGTACATAATAGAGTACTGGACCTGAAGTCAGGAAGACCTAGGTTCAAACCCAGCCTCAGACACTTACTAGCTGTATGACCCTGGGCAAGTCATTTAAACCTGTTTGCTTCATTTTCCATGTTTGATAAATGAGATGGAGAAGGAAATGGAAAACCACTCCAGTATCTTTGCCAAGAAAACCTCAAATGGGGTCACCGAGAGTCAGAAACAACTGAACAATAGCAATGGAGAGCAACAGGTTAATCGGGGTGGTTTTCAACTCTTTTTTCTTGCTCCCTCTGCTGTATTCCAGAAGTCATCAATTCTTATCAGTTCCACATCTATAACATTTCTCTCATCCACCTACTTCCATTCATTTACAGTCAATAAATAATGCACCACAATCATTCATCAGGACTATTCCTGTAAACTGAGGATGAATTGGAAAGAGAAGAAACTAGTCTAGTTTCTTCTCTTTCCAATTCATCCTCCATTTAACTGCCAAAATCATTCTAGGATCATAGATTTCAATCTGAAGGGATTTTAGAAGACACTGGGTCCAAACCTCTCAATTTTCAAATAAAGAAACTGAGGCAGAAATTAAATAACTTTGCCCACCCAGTATCTGAGGTGGTGTCTAACCCAGGTTTTCCTGGCTCCAAATTCTGCACTATATCCATTAAATCACACTGCCCCAAATATTACTACAGTATAGGAGTGACTATGTTACTCCCTTGGACAAGTAGCCCTAGTGGTTGCATGTTGTTCCTAGAGAAAAAATGTGAACTTTCCCAGTCTGAGGCTAACCTAAAGAGAAGGCACTTAGGATGTCCTTGTTGTTAGAAGCCCTCAATAGATGTTTGTGTCCTTCCTCTATTGTTTGTAGAAACTAAAACTTTCAAAGAAAAGTCTAAAGCAGAGAAAAGTCTTCATTGAGTCTGAAAGTTATCCCTGAGCAGAAAAATTGTGATAAAAGAATAAATAAAGAGTTGTTGAAAGAGTGAGTGAAAAAAATGAATGGATGGATAAACAATGGAAAAGAATTCATTTGTCAGCTCACTCATGAGTGCCAAACCTTATCAAAGGCATAGACCTTAGCTTTTAAGTTTAAATTCCTCACAGCCCTTGCTGTCACACAGGACCCACATGCTTCAAAGACCACCAGTTCTAAATTTCTGTGCCTATTGCAAACAGATTATTTCAAGCACAAGTCACATCCACCAAGGGAAAAAAACACAACAAAAATGCATCACTTCTTTAAAATAGCTAGCATTTATATAGCACTTTAATGTTTACAAAGCATTTTACAAATATTGTCTCATTTGATCCTCACAAAAACCCTGGGAAATAGGTGCTAGGATTATCTCCATTTTATGGGGGAGGAAACAGGCATTACTTGTCCCTGTTCATACAGCTAAGATGTATGAGACCAGATTTGAAATCAAGTCTCCCTGACCTCAGGTCCAGTCCTCTATCCACTGTGTCACCATACTGCCACCATTTCATCTCAATCTTTAATGCCTTTAATAAAGACTTCACTTCTCATACATTCATGGAACTTAGAGATGGAGAGAAGTCACCAAATTTCCAAGTTAGGAAGGAAACCATCTATAGCATCACATATATATGTATGTATTCAATAATATATATTGGCCCATAAATTCCTTAAAACCAGAGCACCTTTTAACCTTCTCCAATCCTATAATATTCCTTGTATACTCCATGATCTTTCAAAGATCACTGATAGTGGCATCACATTCACAAGTTCTTTCAGTATTCTGGAATGCAGTTCATCTGAGCCAATATGCATTTATTAAGTGCCCACTATGTGGCAAGCAACTGTTGGACAATGGAAGATAGAACTTATCAAGGACACGTAGGTACTCTTTTATTATCTCCTTAGTTATACTAAGCATTATCTCCCTTTAGTTCAATGTCTTCTGTCTTTATTAAATCTAAAGATAATTCTCCTTGGCAGAGAAAACAAAAACAAAACAAAAACTTAAGATCTCTGTTGCTTCCATCATCAATTATCATCATCCCAGCTACCTCAAGGAATACACCTTCAGTATACTTTTCTTCTATATAGTTTTTCATTGTTTTGTTTTCCTTGCACACCAAGGAAATCACTTCTTCAATACTCTTCTATATAATTTTGTTATTATTTTTATTTCCTTGCTATATTCAACTTATTCTGAATTTTAGCATTCTTAAAATTATTTTTAAGTAGTATTCATTCTGTTACCTGTCCTTATTTCCATCTCAGTAAGTCTTTAAAATTTTTTAATGATGCCTTATACAAAATTACAGTTATTTCTAGATAAATTTTCTCCCAAACCATAATCCCATATCCAGTGTATTTATCATTTTTTAGGTTTCTTTTCATTTGCATTATTGTAGTTATTTATATTATCTCCCTGTTACTTCTTACTTCATTATGAATCAGTTAATACAATCAATCAATTTTTCTCTAAATTATGCAGTGGTTATTTCTTAAAGCAAATAAACTCTATTACACCCATAAGCTGCAATTTTGTTCAGACATTTTCCAACCCGTGAGTACTAACTTCATTTGCAACTTTTTTTGCCACTACAAAACAAGCTGTTGCAAATGTTTTATGTAAATTGGACCTTCTTTTCTATCTTTGACTTTGTTGAGGTCTTAACCCATCTGTTCATATCTTCTTAAAATTGTGGTTTGTTGGACAGCTCAATGGATAGAGAGCCAAGTTCAAATTTGCCCCAAAATACTTCCAAGCTATGTGTCCCTATTGCCTAGCCCTTACCACTCTTCTGCCTTAGAATCTATACAGTGTTAATTCTAAGATGGAAAGTAAGGGTTTGGAAAGAGGAGGAGGAAGAAGAGGAGAGGAGGAAGAGAGCAGGAGGAGGATAGGAAAAAGAGGAAGAGGAGGAGGAGGAGGAGGAAGAGAAAAAGGAAGAGGAGGAGGAGGAAGAGGAGGAGGAAAGGGCAGAGTGATGGATGAAAATATTTGGAGTAAGTGCTAAGGTCATTTTTAATAGGGTTTAAGGACAAACAAACTACTTTTGACACTGATGGCTCTGTATTAGGGAATATTTTGTGTAATGTCAATACTGTCACTTGTGGGGGAGTAAGTGGCACAGTGTATGTAGTACCTGATCTGGAGTTGGGAGACCAAAGTTCAAATCTGTCCTTGGAAACTTTCTAGCTGTGTGACTCTGGACAAACCACTTAGCCCTGATTGCCTAGCCCTTGTTCTCTTCTGTCTTAGAATTGATACTGAGAGAGAAGGTAAGGGTTTAAAAAAAATAATGTCACTTTGTGACAGAATGACAAACTGGGAGTCAAGAAAGGAAAATCAAAGGGTACTTCTCTGGCTTGGCACCCTATGAAGGTAATTTCTCTCAGGTACTGTCATTGCTGGTGTCCTTATTCTGTGATACTTCACTGTTACCCTGTTTCCCAGTCAATTTTATACCCAGGCTTACCAGATCTTTTCTTACCAAACATTGTGATTCAAGCCTCCATACTCATATCTTTAGGGCGTGAGGTTAAGATGGAGTGCACAGGCTCTGACATGATCACAAACAGTAATGGGGAGACAGCATTTTAAAAAAAAACCCTTATCTTTCATCTAAAAAATCAATATTGTGTATTGATTGCAATGCTGAAGAGTGATAAGGGCTAGGCAATGGGGGTTAAATGACTTGCCCAGGGTCACAAGATAGAAAGTGCCTGGGGCCATATTTGAACCCAGGAATTCCCATCTATAGTCCTGGTTTTCAATCCACTGAACCATTTAGTTGCCCCCAGAAGGCAGCATTTTTATAGTCTCTAAACAGTGGTAGGAGAAGGCAGAAATCCTCAAGGATTTTTCAAGTGTGCTGTGAATTCATGGTACCCTTCTCTCTGCCTAGTCTAAAGTTCATCTGATCCCTGACTCCTTCCTTGAGATTTTCTCATGAATTCCTACTTTTTCTTCCCGGGACAAGGGTCCCAGTGCATCCACCTAGAAAGTGGAGCCATCGATTTCTTAGGAGTGTGTTGAACTTTAGACTCTTCTCACCCCTGCCATCACCAACTCCCCAAGCAAGACCTTTAATTCGCCCTATTGTCCCTTGTTTTCTCTAGGAAGAAATGTAAGCTCTTCTGTTTGCCTTTGAAATCCCTTTACAATCTGGCTGCAGCCTACCTGTTTGGTATTATTATATATTATTGTCCTTCACACACTCTACCATCCAGCTGAATAGGTCTTCTTTCTGTTGGTCACACATGGCACTCCATCCCTCCTCTCTTTGTCTTTGCATGAGCTCCCTTTTCACCTTTGTCTCTTGGGATGCCTTCTACGGTCAGCTGTAATATCATCACCTACAAAAGGCTTTCCCTATATTTATTTTGGAGAATTTCATATTAATTTGTCTTTCCCTTTTGAACATAAGCTCCTTGAGGGCAGGTACTGAAGCATTCTGTTTTTGTTTTTGTACCTGACTGAGTACCCAAAACACCAAAAGCATTTAAATGTCTTTCAAGTCATTGACCAGATTTTGAGCTAGAAGGGACCTCACTGGCCATCAATTCCAACTCCTTTGTTTTGCATATAAGGAAACTGAGGTGCAAAAAAGCAGTGACTTACCCTATTGTCCCACAGCTGGGAAATGTCAGAGAACTTGGATCTTCCTTATTGCAAGTCCAACACTCTTTCTATTCTATCACACCAAACAGGTCCTCTGATTCTATCTAGGAAACCTGAATTTTAAAATATAGAGACCCACATGGAGAGAAGGTTTGTACCCACAATCAGGAGAAGGACCAGATAAGAGGTAACCAACAAAAAAAAAGTCCCAAACTCTTCCTATTCTTCCTCTTGTAGCCTGGCCCTTCATTGTAATTGGGGAAGAAGGGGGTGAGGTGAGGGTAAGAGAGGGGGCTCACTGCCCTTTTCTATACAAGAAAGTGAAGTTTCCCAGGGAAGAGGAGGTGCTGGACTAGACTGGATGGCCTCTAAGGCCCCCTTCCTGTTCTAAATCTATGATCCCATCTACGCCCCCGCCGGGACTGATTTCTGGCTCTAGTAGGGAAAACACGAATGAGCTTTGGATTCATGGTTATTTTGATGTTCCACTGATACCCACAAGAAATGAAAAGGAGACTTTCCGACAGCATAATTTTTGCCCCCTGTTTAAAATAAATCAGAAGCGTAATGTGAGAAACACTGCGACTTAAGGACAAATGCTGCATTTTTTCATTTCTCTTTGCACTCCAGTGGACGTGATGGAGAGGGAGGACGTAAGAACTTACCCACAAGAGAGAACAACAATCTATCCGTCCTGAGCTCCCAGCTCCAGCAGGCGATGAAGGGAGAATAAATCCTCCGCAGTTCCTTTGGCTCACTCTTTGGCTCTGCAGTCTGTTTTTTATTTTATTTTTAATCACTGTGGACAAACAACCTATTCCACAGATAGACTTGCCTTTTCAAACACAAGATGAAGTTGGCTTGCTTTGATTACTTTTGCAGAGAGATTCAAACCTTTTGGAAGAAATTTCAATGCCTTTCTTTAATATTTTTTGATAATTGAAGATGGGGGAAAAAAGACAAATCAGTCAGTTTTCTTCTTAATAGATTTTGCCACCATCTCTTTGTCAGCAAGCTTTTCATTAAGGATGCCAATGGCCCAAGAGCCTTGGAGAATCACATAGTTTTAGACTTAGGGGATCTGAGTAGTAGGGTCTTGATGGTCATTTGGGCATGGGGAAGGGCTTCAGAAATTGTGAGAGACTTTGGAGCCCTGGATGTCAATGGCAATAAGTCACAACTATGGATTTACTTATCCAAGGGAAAAAGGGATTGGTTGGACTCCTAAGCTTCCAGTCCTTCCAAAGCCAGTCCTCTGTTGATTATTTCCAGTTTATCCCATATGTATTGTGTATATGTATAGTTGTTTACATGAAGTATCCCCACATTGGACTGTGAGCTCCTTGAGAGCATGGACTGGTTTTTTGCCTGAATATCCCCAGTGCTTAGCACAGAAGATAATCAACAAATATTTTTTGATTGACTAAGTTGAAAAAAACAATTGGAGAGTTTTTAGAAAGAGGATAGGAGGACTTGGGTGGCTCAGTGGATAAAAAAGCAGGCCTAGAGGTGGGAGATCCTGGGTTCAAATTTGGCCTAAGATACTTCCTAGCAGTGTGATCCCTGGGCAAGTTAAGAAAGAAAGAAAGAAAGAGAGAGAGAGAGAGAGAGAAAGAAAGAAGGAAGGAAGGAAGGAAGGAAGGAAGGAAGGAAGGAAGGAAGGAAGGAAGGAAGGAAGGAAGGAAGGAAGGAGGAAAAAGGAAAG